>NC_057804.1:600026863-600042668 GCF_018294505.1 Triticum aestivum
CCCTCTCCCTCTGGTCCGAATTGGAATAGGAGGGGGGCGGCGCCCCCCTCTTTCCTTCCCCCCTCTCCCCCTTCCTTCCCCCTCCTAGTAGGAGTAGGAAAGGAGGAGTCCTATTCCTACTAGGAGGAGGACTCCTCCTCCTGGCGCGCCCACAAGGGCCGGCCAGCCTCCCCCCTCCCTCCTCTATATACGGGGGCGGGGGGGGGGCACCCCATAGACACAAGTTGATCTACGGATCGTTCCTTAGCCGTGTGCGGTGTCCCCCTCCACCATATTCCACCTCGGTCATATCATCGCGGAGTTTAGGCGAAGCCCTGCTCCGGTAGAACATCATCATCGTCACCACGCCGTCGTGCTGACGGAACTCATCCCCGAAGCTTTGCTGGATCGGAGCCCGGGGATCGTCATCGAGCTGAACGTGTGCTGAACTCGGAGGTGCCGTATGTTCGGTGCTCGGATCGGTCGGATCGTGAAGACGTACGACTACATCAACCGCGTTGTGCTAACGCTTCTTCTTACGGTCTATGAGGGTACGTGGACAACACTCTCCCCTCTCGTTGCTATGCCATCACCATGATCTTGCGTGTGCGTAGGAAATTTTTTGAAATTACGACGTTCCCCAACAGTGGCATCCGAGCCTAGGTTTTATGCGTTGATGTTATATGCACGAGTAGAACACAAGTGAGTTGTGGGCGATACAATTCATACTGCTTACCAGCATGTCATACTTTGGTTCGGCGGTATTGTGAGATGAAGCGGCCTGGACCGACATTACACGTACGCTTACGCGAGACTGGTTTCACCTTACGAGCACTCATGCTTAAAGGTGGCTGGCGGGTGTTTGTGTCTCTCACTTTAGCTGAATCGAGTGTGGCTACGACCGGTCCTTGCGAAGGTTAAAACAGCACCAACTTGACGAACTATCGTTGTGGTTTTTATGCGTAGGTAAGAACGGTTCTTGCTAAAGCCCGTAGCAGCCACGTAAAATTTGCAACAACAAAGTAGAGGACGTCTAACTTGTTTTTGCAGGGCATGTTGTGATGTGATATGGTCAAGACGTGATGCTATATTATATTGTATGAGATGATCATGTTTTGTAACCTAAGTTATTGGCAACTGACAGGAGCCATATGGTTGTCGCTTTATTGTATGAAATGCAAACGCCCTGTAATTGCTTTACTTTATGTCTAAGCGGTAGCGATAGTCGTAGAAGCAATAGATGGCGTAACGACAACGATGCTACGATGGAGATCAAGGTGTCGCGCCGGTGACGATGGTGATCATGACGGTGCTTCAAAGATGGAGATCACAAGCACAAGATGATGATGGCCATATCATATCACTTATATTGATTGCATGTGATGTTTATACTTTATGCATCTTATCTTGCTTTGATTGACGGTAGCATTTTAAGATGATCTCTCACTAATAATCAAGAAGTGTTCTCCCTGAGTATGCACCGTTGCGAAAGTTCTTCGTGCTGAGACACCACGTGATGATCGGGTGTGATAGGCTCTACGTTCAAATACAACGGGTGCAAAACAATTGCACACGCGGAATACTCAGGTCATACTTGACGAGCCTAGCATATACAGATATGGCCTCGGAACACGGAGACTGAAAGGTCGAGCGTGAATCATATAGTAGATATGATCAACATATTGATGTTCACCATTGAAACTACTCCATCTCATGTGATGATCGGACATGGTTTAGTTGATTTGGATCACGTGATCACTTAGATGACTAGAGAGATGTCTGTCTAAGTGGGAGTTCTTTAGTAATATGATTAATTGAACTTAAATTTATCATGAACTTAGTACCTGATAGTATTTTGCTTGTCTATGTTTTTAGATGGCTCGTGCTGTTGTTCCGTTGAATTTTAATGCATTCCTTGAGAAAGCAAAGTTGAAAGATGATGGTAGCAATTACACGGACTGGGTCCGTAACTTGAGGATTATCCTCATTGCTGCACAGAAAAGTTACGTCCTGGAAGCACCGCAGGGTGCCAGGCCTGCTGCTGATGCAACTGACGACGTTAAGAACGTCTCGCAGAGCAAAGCTGATGACTACTCGATAGTTCAGTGTGCCATGCTTTACGGCTTAGAACCGGGTCTTCAACGACGTTTTGAACGTCATGGAGCATATGAGATGTTCCAGGAGTTGAAGTTAATATTTCAAGCAAATGCCCGGATTGAGAGATATGAAGTCTCCAATAAGTTCTATAGCTGCAAGATGGAAGAGAATAGTTCTGTCAGTGAACATATACTCAAAATGTCTGGGTATAATAATCACTTGATTCAACTGGGAGTTAATCTTCCCGATGATAGTGTCATTGACAGAATTCTTCAATCACTGCCACCAAGCTACAAGAGCTTCGTGATGAACTATAATATGCAAGGGATGAACAAGACTATTCCCGAGCTCTTCGCGATGCTAAAAGCCGCGGAGGTAGAAATCAAGAAGGAGCATCAAGTGTTGATGGTTAACAAGACCACCAGTTTCAAGAAAAAGGGCAAAGGGAAGAAGAAGGGGAACTTCAAAAAGAACAGCAAGCAAGTTGCTGCTCAAGAGAAGAAACCCAAGTCTGGACCTAAGCCTGAAACTGAGTGCTTCTACTGCAAGCAGACTGGACACTGGAAGCGGAACTGCCCCAAGTATTTGGCGGATAAGAAGGATGGCAAAGTGAACAAAGGTATATGTGATATACATGTTATTGATGTGTACCTTACTAATGCTCGCAGTAGCACCTGGGTATTTGATACTGGTTTTGTTGCTAATATTTGCAACTCGAAATAGGGACTACGAATTAAGCGAAGATTGGCTAAGGACGAGGTGACGATGCGCGTGGGAAATGGTTCCAAAGTCGATGTGATCGCGGTCGGCACGCTACCTCTACATCTACCATCGGGATTAGTTTTAGACCTAAATAATTGTTATTTGGTGCCAGCGTTAAGCATGAACATTATATCTGGATCTTGTTTGATGTGAGACGGTTATTCATTTAAATCAGAGAATAATGGTTGTTCTATTTATATGAGTAATATCTTTTATGGTCATGCACCCTTGAAGAGTGGTCTATTTTTATTGAATCTCGATAGTAGTGATACACATATTCATAGTGTTGAAACCAAAAGATGCAGAGTTAATAATGATAGTGCAACTTATTTGTGCCACTGCCGTTTAGGTCATATCGCTGTAAAGCGCATGAAGAAACTTCATACTGATGGGATTTTGGAATCACTTGATTATGAATCACTTGGTACTTGCGAACCGTGCCTCATGGGCAAGATGACTAAAACGCCGTTCTCCGAAACTATGAAGCGAGCAACTGATTTGTTGGAAATCATACATACTGATGTTTGTGGTCCAATGAATGTTGAGGCTCGTGGCGGATATCGTTATTTTCTCACCTTCACATATGATTTGAGCAGATATGGGTATATCTACTTGATGAAACACAAGTCTGAAACATTTGAAAAGTTCAAAGAATTTCAGAGTGAAGTAGAAAATCATCGTAGCAGGAAATTAAATTTCTACGATCTGATCGTGGAGGAAAATATTTGAGTTACGTGTTTGGTCTACACTTGAAACAACACGGAATAGTTTCGCAACTCACGCCACCCGGAACACCACAACGAAATGGTGTGTCTGAACGTCGTAATCGTACTTTACTAGATATGGTGCGATCTATGATGTCTCTTACTGATTTACCGCTATCGTTTTGGGGTTATGCTTTAGAGACGGCCGCATTCACGTTAAATAGGGCACCATCAAAATCCGTTAAGACGATGCCTTATGAACTGTGGTTTGGCAAGAAACCAAAGTTGTCGTTTCTTAAAGTTTGGGGCTGCGATGCTTATGTGAAGAAACTTCAACCAGATAAGCTCGAACCCAAATCGGAGAAATGTGTCTTCATAGGATACCCAAAAGAGACTATTGGGTACACCTTCTATCACAGATCTGAGGGCAAGATTTTCGTTGCTAAAATCGAATCCTTTCTAGAGAAGGAGTTTCTCTCGAAAGAAGTGAGTGGGAGGAAAGTAGAACTTGATGAGATAACTGTATCTACTCCCTTATTGGAAAGTAGTTCATCACAAGAACCGGTTCCTGTGACAACTACACCAAATTAGTGAGGAAGCTAATGATATTGATCATGAAACTTCAGATCAAGTTTCTACTGAACCTCGTAGGTCTACCAGAGTAAGATCCGCACCAGAGTGGTACGGTAATCCAATTCTGGAAGTCATGTTGCTTGACCATGATGAACCTACGAACTATGAGGAAGCGATGATGAGCCCAGATTCCGCAAAATGGCTAGAGGCCATGAAATCTGAGATGGGATCCATGTATGAAAACAAAGTATGGACTTTGGTTGACTTGCCCGATGATCGGCAAGCAATTGAGAATAAATGGATCTTTAAGAAGAAGACTGACGCTGATGGTAATGTAACTATCTATAAAGCTCGACTTGTTGCGAAAGGTTTTCGACAAGTTCAAGGAGTTGACTACGATGAGACTTTCTCACCCGTAGCGATGCTTAAGTCTGTCCGAATCATGTTAGCTATTGCTGCATTTCATAATTATGAAATTTGGCAAATGGATGTCAAAACAGCATTCTTGAATGGATTTCTGGAAGAAGAGTTGTATATGATGCAGCCAGAAGGTTTTGTAGATCCAAAAGGTGCTAACAAAGTGTGCAAGCTCCAGCGTTCCATTTATGGACTGGTGCAAGCATCTCGGAGTTGGAATAAACGCTTTGATAGTGTGATCAAAGCATATGGTTTTATACAGACTTTTGGAGAAGCCTGTATTTACAAGAAAGTGAGTGGGAGCTCTGTAGCATTTCTGATATTATATGTAGATGACATATTATTAATTGGAAATGATATAGAATTTCTGGATAGCATAAAGGGATACTTGAATAAAAGTTTTTCAGTGAAAGACCTCGGTGAAGCTGCTTACATATTGGGCATCAAGATCTATAGAGATAGATCAAGACGCTTAATAGGACTTTCACAAAGCACATACCTTGATAAAATTTTGAAAAAGTTCAAAATGGATTAGGAAAAGAAAGGGTTCTTGCCCGTACTACAAGGTGTGAAGTTGAGTCAAACTCAATGCCCGACCACAGCAGAAGATAGAGAGAAAATGAAAGAAGTTCCCTATGCTTCAGCCATAGGCTCTATCATGTATGCAATGCTGTGTACCAGACCTGACATATGCTTAGCAATAAGCTTGGCAGGAAGGTACCAAAGTAATCCAGGAATGGATCACTGGACAGCGATCAAGAACATCCTGAAATACCTGAAAAGGACTAAGGATATGTTTCTCGTATATGGAGGTGACAAAGAGCTAGTCGTAAATGGTTACGTCGATGCAAGCTTTGACACTGATCCGGACGATTCTAAATCACAAACCGGATACGTGTTTTTATTAAACGGTGGAGCTATAAGTTGGTGCAGTTCTAAACAAAGCGTCGTGGCAGGATCTACATGTGAAGCGGAGTACATAGCTGCTTCGGAAGCAGCAAATGAAGGAGTCTGGATGAAGGAGTTCATTTCCGATCTAGGTGTCATACCTAGTGCATCGGGACCAATGAAAATCTTCTGTGACAATACTGGTGCAATTGCCTTGGCAAAGGAATCCAGATTTCACAAGAGGACCAAGCACATCAAGAGACGCTTCAATTCCATTCGGGACCAAGTCCAAGTGGGAGACATAGAGATTTGCAAGATACATACAGATCTGAATGTTGCATACCCGTTGACTAAGACACTCTCACGAGCAAAACATGATCAGCACCAAGACTCCATGTGTGTTAGAATCATTACTATGTAATCTAGATTATTGACTCTAGTGCAAGTGGGAGACTGAAGGAAATATGCCCTAGAGGCAATAATAAAGTTATGATTTATTTCCTCATATCATGATAAATGTTTATTATTCATGCTAGAATTGTATTAACCGGAAACATGATACATGTGTGAATACATAGACAAACATATAGTCACTAGTATGCCTCTACTTGACTAGCTCATTAATCAAAGATGGTTATGTTTCCTAACCATAGACATGTGTTGTCATTTGATTAATGGGATCACATCATTAGAAGAATGATGTGATTGACATGACCCACTCCGTTAGCCTAGCACTTGATCGTTTAGTATATTGCTATTGCTTTCTTCATGACTTATACATGTTCCTATAACTATGAGAAATATGCAACTCCCGTTTACTGGAGGAACACTTTGGGTACTACCAAACGTCACAACGTAACTGGGAGATTATAAAGGAGTACTACAGGTGTCTCCGAAGGTACATGTTGAGTTGGCGTATTTCGAGATTAGGTTTTGTCACTCCGATTATTGGAGAGGTATCTCTGGGCCCTCTCGGTAATGCACATCTTTATAAGCCTTGCAAGCAATCTGACCAAATGAGTTGGTTACGGAATGATGCATTACGGAACGAGTAAAGAGACTTGCCGATAACGAGATTGAACTAGGTATTGGATACCGACGATCAAATCTCGGGCAAGTAACATACCGATGACAAAGGGAACAATGTATGTTGTTATGCGGTTTGACCGATAAAGATCTTCGTAGAATATGTAGGAACCAATATGGGCATCTAGGTTCCGCTATTGGTTATTGACCAAGAATAGTTCTAGGTCATGTCTACATAGTTCTCGAACCCGTAGGGTCCGCACGCTTAAAATTACGATGACAATTTTATTATGAGTTTATAAGTTTTGATGTACCAAAGTTTGTTCGGAGTCCCGGATGTGATCAAGGACATGACGAGGAGTCTCGAAATGGTCGAGACATAAAGATTGATATATTGGACGACTATATTCGGACACCGGAAGTGTTCCAGGTGATTTCGGAGAAAACCAGAGTGCCGGAGGGTTACCGGAACCCCCCAGAGAGTTAATGGGCCACATGGGCCTTGGTGGGAAGAGAGAGGGGCGGCCAGGGAGGGCCGCGCGCCCCCTCTCCCTCTGGTCCGAATTGGACTAGGAGGGGGCGGCGCCCCCCTCTTTCCTTCCCCCCTCTCCCCCTTCCTTTCCCCTCCTAGTAGGAGTAGGAAAGGAGGAGTCCTACTCCTACTAGGAGGAGGACTCCTCCTCCTGGCGCGCCCACAAGGGCCGCCCGGCCTCCCCCCTCCCTCCTTTATATACGGGGGCGGGGGGCACCCCATAGACACAAGTTGATCTACGGATCGTTCCTTAGCCGTGTGCGGTGTCCCCCTCCACCATATTCCACCTCGGTCATATCGTCGCGGAGTTTAGGCGAAGCCCTGCGCCAGTAGAACATCATCATCGTCACCATGCCGTCGTGCTGACGGAACTCATCCCCGAAGCTTTGCTGGATCGGAGCCCGGGGAACGTCATCGAGCTGAACGTGTGCTGAACTCGGAGGTGCCGTATGTTCGGTTCTTGGATCAGTCGGATCGTGAAGACGTACGACTACATCAACCGCGTTGTGCTAACGCTTCTGCTTACGGTCTACGAGGGTACGTGGACAACACTCTCCCCTCTCGTTGCTATGCCATCACCATGATCTTGCGTGTGCGTAGGAATTTTTTTGAAATTACTACGTTCCCCAACAATCCCATTAATCAAATGACAACACATGTCTATGGTTAGGAAACATAACCATCTTTGATTAATGAGCTAGTCAAGTAGAGGCATACTAGTGACTATATGTTTGTCTATGTATTCACACATGTATCATGTTTCCGGTTAATACAATTCTAGCATGAATAATAAACATTTATCATGATATGAGGAAATAAATAATAACTTTATTATTGCCTCTAGGGCATATTTCCTTCAGTCTCCCACTTGCACTAGAGTCAATAATCTAGATTACATAGTAATGATTCTAACACCCATGGAGTCTTGGTGCTGATCATGTTTTGCTCGTGAGAGTGGCTTAGTCAACGGGTCTGCAACATTCAGATCCGTATGTATCTTGCAAATCTCTATGTCTCCCACTTGGACTTGGTCCCAAATGGAATTGAAGCGTCTCTTGATGTACTTGGTCCTCTTGTGAAATCTGGATTCCTTTGCCAAGGCAATTGCACCAGTATTGTCACAGAAGATTTTCATTGGTCCCGATGCACTAGGTATGACACCTAGATCGGAAATGAACTCCTTCATCCAGACTCCTTCATTTGCTGCTTCCGAAGCAGCTATGTACTCCGCTTCACATGTAGATCCTGCCACGACGCTTTGTTTAGAACTGCACCAACTTACAGCTCCACCGTTTAATAAAAACACGTATCCGGTTTGCGATTTAGAATCATCCGGATCAGTGTCAAAGCTTGCATCGACGTAACCATTTACGACTAGCTCTTTGTCACCTCCATATCCGAGAAACATATCCTTAGTCCTTTTCAGGTATTTCAGGATGTTCTTGACCGCTGTCCAGTGATCCATTCCTGGATTACTTTGGTACCTTCCTGCCAAGCTTATTGCTAAGCATATGTCAGGTCTGGTACACAACATTGCATACATGATAGAGCCTATGGCTGAAGCATAGGGAACTTCTTTCATTTTCTCTCTATCTTCTGCTGTGGTCGGGCATTGAGTTTGACTCAACTTCACACCTTGTAGTACGGGCAAGAACCCTTTCTTTGCCTGATCCATTTTGAACTTTTTCAAAATTTTATCAAGGTATGTGCTTTGTGAAAGTCCTATTAAGCGTCTTGATCTATCTCTATAGATCTTGATGCCCAATATGTAAGCAGCTTCACCGAGGTCTTTCATTGAAAAACTTTTATTCAAGTATCCCTTTATGCTATCCAGAAATTCTATATCATTTCCAATTAATAATATGTCATCTACATATAATATCAGAAATGCTACAGAGCTCCCACTCACTTTCTTGTAAATACAGGCTTCTCCAAAAGTCTATATAAAATCATATGCTTTGATCACACTATCAAAGCGTTTATTCCAACTCCGAGATGCTTGCACCAGTCCATAAATGGAACACTGGAGCTTGCACACTTTGTTAGCTCCTTTTGGATCTACAAAACCTTCTGGCTGCATCATATACAACTCTTCTTCCAGAAATCCATTCAAGAATGCAGTTTTGACATCTATTTGCCAAATTTCATAATTATGAAATGCAGCAATAGCTAACATGATTCGGACAGACTTAAGCATCGCTACGGGTGAGAAAGTCTCATTGTAGTCAACCCCTTGAACTTGTCGAAAACCTTTCGCAACAAGACGAGCTTTATAGACAGTTATATTACCATCAGCATCAGTCTTCTTCTTAAAAATCCATTTATTCTCAATGGCTTGCCGATCATCGGGCATGTCAACCAAAGTCCATACTTTGTTTTCATACATGGATCCCATCTTAGATTTCATGGCCTCTAGCCATTTTGCGGAATCTGGGCTCATCATCGCTTCCTCATAGTTCGTAGGTTCATCATGGTCAAGCAACATGACTTCCAGAATTGGATTACCGTACCACTCTGGTGCGGATCTTACTCTGGTAGACCTACGAGGTTCAGTAGAAACTTGATTTGAAGTTTCATGATCAATATCATGAGCTTCCTCACTAATTTGGTGTAGTTGTCACAGGAACCGGTTCTTGTGATGAACTACTTTCCAATAAGGGAGTAGATACAGTTATCTCATCAAGTTCTACTTTCCTCCCACTCACTTCTTTCGAGAGAAACTCCTTCTCTAGAAAGGATCCAATTTTAGCAACGAAAATCTTGCCCTCATATCTGTGATAGAAGGTGTACCCAATAGTCTCTTTTGGGTATCCTATGAAGACACATTTCTCCGATTTGGGTTCGAGCTTATCTGGTTGAAGTTTCTTCACATAAGCATCGCAGCCCCAAACTTTAAGAAACGACAACTTTGGTTTCTTGCCAAACCACAGTTCATAAGGCGTCGTCTTAACGGATTTTGATGGTGCCCTATTTAACGTGAATGCGGCCGTCTCTAAAGCATAACCCCAAAATGATAGCGGTAAATCAGTAAGAGACATCATAGATCGCACCATATCTAGTAAAGTACGATTACGACGTTCGGACACACCATTTCGTTGTGGTGTTCCGGGTGGCGTGAGTTGCGAAACTATTCCGTGTTGTTTCAAGTGTAGACCAAACTCGTAACTCAAATATTCTCCTCCACGATCAGATCGTAGAAATTTTATTTTCCTGTTACAATGATTTTCTACTTCACTCTGAAATTCTTTGAACTTTTCAAATGTTTCAGACTTGTGTTTCATCAAGTAGATATACCCATATCATCTCAAATCATCTGTGAAGGTGAGAAAATAACGATATCCGCCGCGAGCCTCAACATTCATTGGACCACAAACATCAGTATGTATGATTTCCAACAAATCAGTTGCTCGCTCCATAGTTCCGGAGAACGGTGTTTTAGTCATCTTGCCCATGGGGCACGGTTCGTAAGTACCAAGTGATTCATAATCAAGTGATTCCAAAATCCCATCAGTATGGAGTTTCTTCATGCGCTTTACACCAATATGACCTAAACGGCAGTGCCACAAATAAGTTGCACTATCATTATTAACTCTGCATCTTTTGGTTTCAACACTATGAATATGTGTATCACTACTATCGAGATTCAATAAAAATAGACCACTCTTCAAGGGTGCATGACCATAAAAGATATTACTCATATAAATAGAACAACCATTATTCTCTGATTTAAATGAATAACCGTCTCGCATCAAACAAGATCCAGATATAATGTTCATGCTTAACGCTGGCACCAAATAACAATTATTTAGGTCTAAAACTAATCCCGATGGTAGATGTAGAGGTAGCGTGCCGACCGCGATCACATCGACTTTGGAACCATTTCCCACGCGCATCGTCACCTCGTCCTTAGCCAATCTTCGCTTAATCCGTAATCCCTATTTCGAGTTGCAAATATTAGCAACAGAACCAGTATCAAATACCCAGGTGCTACTGCGAGCATTAGTAAGGTACACATCAATAACATGTATATCACATATACCTTTGTTCACTTTGCCATCCTTCTTATCCGCCAAATACTTGGGGCAGTTCCGCTTCCAGTGTCCAGTCTGCTTGCAGTAGAAGCACTCAGTTTCAGGCTTAGGTCCAGACTTGGGTTTCTTCTCTTGAGCAGCAACTTGCTTGTTGTTCCTTTTGAAGTTCCCCTTCTTCTTCCCTTTGCCCTTTTTCTTGAAATTGGTGGTCTTGTTAACCATCAACACTTGATGCTCCTTCTTGATTTCTACCTCCGCGGCTTTTAGCATCGCGAAGAGCTCGGGAATAGTCTTGTTCATCCCTTGCATATTATAGTTCATCACGAAGCTCTTGTAGCTTGGTGGCAGTGATTGAAGAATTCTGTCAATCACACTATCATCGGGAAGATTAACTCCCAGTTGAATCAAGTGATTATTATACCCAAACATTTTGAGTATATGTTCACTGACAGAACTATTCTCTTCCATCTTACAGCTATAGAACTTATTGGAGACTTCATATCTCTCAATCCGGGCATTTGCTTGAAATATTAACTTCAACTCCTGGAACATCTCATATGCTCCATGACGTTCAAAACGTCGTTGAAGACCCGGTTCTAAGCCGTAAAGCATGGCACACTGAACTATCGAGTAGTCATCAGCTTTGCTCTGCCAGACATTCTTAACATCGTCAGTTGCATCAGCAGCAGGCCTGGCATCCAGCGGTGCTTCCAGGACGTAACTTTTCTGTGCAGCAATGAGGATAATCCTCAGGTTAAGGACCCAGTCCGTGTAATTGCTACCATCATCTTTCAACTTTGCTTTCTCAAGGAACGCATTAAAATTCAATGGAACAACAGCACGAGCCATCTATCTACAAACAAACATAGACAAGCAAAATACTATCAGGTACTAAGTTCATGATAAATTTAAGTTCAATTAATCATATTACTAAAGAACTCCCACTTAGACAGACATCTATCTAGTCATCTAAGTGATCACGTGATCCAAATCAACTAAACCATGTCCGATCATCACGTGAGATGGAGTAGTTTCAATGGTGAACATCAATATGTTGATCATATCTACTATATGATTCACGCTCGACCTTTCGGTCTCCGTGTTCCGAGGCCATATCTGTATATGCTAGGCTCGTCAAGTATGACCTGAGTATTCCGCGTGTGCAACTGTTTTGCACCCGTTGTATTTGAACATAGAGCCTATCACACCCGATCATCACGTGGTGTCTCAGCACGAAGAACTTTCGCAATGGTGCATACTCAGGGAGAACACTTCTTGATTATTAGTGAGAGATCATCTTAAAATGCTACCGTCAATCAAAGCAAGATAAGATGCATAAAGGATAAACATCACATGCAATCAATATAAGTGATATGATATGGCCATCATCATCTTGTGCTTGTGATCTCCATCTTCGAAGCACCATCGTGATCACCATCGTCACCGGCGCGACACCTTGATCTCCATCGTAGCATCGTTGTCGTTACGCCATCTATTGCTTCTACGACTATCGCTACCGCTTAGTGATAAAGTAAAGCAATTACAAGGCGTTTGCATTTCATACAATAAAGCGACAACCATATGGCTCCTGCCAGTTGCCGATAACTTCGGTTACAAAACATGATCATCTCATACAATAAAATATAGCATCACGTCTTGACCATATCACATCACAATATGCCCTGCAAAAACAAGTTAGACGTCCTCTACTTTGTTGTTGCAAATTTTACGTGGCTGCTACGGGCTTAAGCAAGAACCGTTCTTACCTACGCATAAAAACCACAACGATAGTTCATCAAGTTGGTGCTGTTTTAACCTTCGCAAGGACCGGGCGTAGCCACACTCGATTCAGCTAAAGTGAGAGAGACAGACACCTGCCATCCACCTTTAAGCACGAGTGCTCGTAACGGTGAAACCAGTCTCGCGTAAGCGTACGCGTAATGTTGGTCCGGGCCGCTTCATCTCACAATACCGCCAAACCAAAGTATGACATGCTGGTAAGCAGTATGACTTGTATCGCCCACAACTCACTTGTGTTCTACTCATGCATATAACATCAACGCATAAAACCTAGGCTCGGATGCCACTGTTGGGGAACGTAGTAATTTCAAAAAAATTCCTACGCACACGCAAGACATGGTGATGGCATAGCAACGAGAGGGGAGAGTGTTGTCCACGTACCCTCGTAGACCGTAAGCGGAAGCGTTAGCACAACGCGGTTGATGTAGTCGTACGTCTTCATGATCCGACCGATCCAAGCACCGAACATACGGCACCTCCGAGTTCAGCACACGTTCAGCTCGATGACGATCCCCGGGCTCCGATCCAGCAAAGCTTCGGGGATGCGTTCCGTCAGCACGACGGCGTGGTGACGATGATGATGTTCTACTGGCGCAGGGCTTCGCCTAAACTCCGCGATGATATGACCGAGGTGGAATATGGTGGAGGGGGGCACCGCACACGGCTAAGGAACGATCCGTAGATCAACTTGTGTGTATATGGGGTTCCCCCCGCCCCCGTATATAAAGGAGCCAGGGGGGAGGAGGCGGCCGGCCAAGGAGGGCGCGCCAAGGGGGGGTCCTACTCCCACCGGGAGTAGGACTCCCTTCTTTCCTAGTTGGAATAGGAGAAGGGGGGAAAGAGGAGGAAGAGGGGAAGGAAAGGGGGGGCGCCGCCCCCCTTCCCTTGTCCTATTCGGACTAGGAAGGGGAGGGGCGCGCGGCTCCCTCCTGCCTCCTTCCCTCTTCTCCCTCGAGGCCCATGTAGGCCCAATAACCCCCCCCCCCCCGGGGGGGGGGGGGTTCCGGTAACCTCCCGGTGCTCCGGTAAAATGCCGATTTCACCCGGAACGATTCCGATGTCCAAATATAGGCTTCCAATATATCGATCTTTATGTCTCGACCATTTCGAGACTCCTCGTTACGTCCGTGATCACATCCGGGACTCCGAACAAACTTCGGTACATCAAAACTTATAAACTCATAATAAAACTGTCATCGTAACGTTAAGCGTGCGGACCCTACGGGTTCGAGAACTATGTAGACATGACCTAGAACTATTATCGGTCAATAACCAATAGCGGAACCTAGATGCCCATATTGGTTCCTACATATTCTACGAAGATCTTTATCGGTCAAACCGCATAACAACATACGTTGTTCCCTTTGTCATCGGTATGTTACTTGCCCGAGATTTGATCGTCGGTATCCAAGACCTAGTTCAATCTCGTTACCGGCAAGTCTCTTTACTCGTTCCGTAATGCATCATTCCGTAACCAACTCATTTGATCACATTGCTTGCAAGGCTTATAAAGATGTGCATTACCGAGAGGGCCCAGAGATACCTCTCTGACAATCGGAGTGACAAAACCTAATCTCGAAATACGTCAACTCAACATGTACCTTCGGAGACACCTGTAGTACTCCTTTATAATCACCCAGTTACGTTGTGACGTTTGGTAGTACCCAAAGTGTTCCTCCAGTAAACGGGAGTTGCATATTTCTCATAGTTATAGGAACATGTATAAGTCATGAAGAAAGCAATAGCAATATACTAAACGATCAAGTGCTAGGCTAACGGAATGGGTCATGTCAATCACATCATTCTTCTAATGATGTGATCTCATTAATCAAATGACAACACATGTCTATGGTTAGGAAACATAACCATCTTTGATTAATGAGCTAGTCAAGTAGAGGCATACTAGTGACTATATGTTTGTCTATGTATTCACACATGTATCATGTTTCCGGTTAATACAATTCTTGCATGAATAATAAACATTTATTATGATATGAGAAAATAAATAATAACTTTATTATTGCCTCTAGGGTATATTTCCTTCACGTAGGAGGTGAGCTAGAGCACCACAAAGCTCTCCAACGACCGGCCAAAAAAACAGAGCAGTGAACTGCTCTGCTTAGGGGCAAGGGGTATATATAGGCCTCTCTTTAGTCCCGGTTTGTGACTAAAACCGGGACTAAAGGACCACATTTGGTCTCGGTTCCAGACACAAACCGGGACTAAAGGTTGTGGGCCAGGAGCGAGTCCCATTGGTCCTGGTTCGTGTCTGGAACCAGGACCGAAGGGGTCAGATGAACCGGGATCAATGCCCCCGTGGCCCGGCCGGCCCCCTGGCCTCACGAACCGGGACTAATGCGCCCATTGATCCCGGTTCATACGTGAACCAAGATTAATACCCTCTTCAGGTCTGGACCGAAGCCCTGTTTTCTACTAGTGATTGACTCCAATGCCTACAAGATAGCTTTGTCCATCTGTAAACATGCAAGGCCAACGATGAACATCCCATTTTTAGCCAAGAACGGAGCACAAGAAACGGTAGTATTCAGTCTGTAATGGCAAAAGGAAGAACACGCGAAAATTGACATCTGAGCACGGGCATGCTCGTTATTTTGAATCAAAAAAAATGAATTTGTACGGCTTAAAAATTTCCAGTTTTTTTAGTACATGCACGTATAGCAGTGCAGTATAAAAGTCCAAAATTTTACCAATATACGTGCTTGCATGTGAGAGATAAAAAAAGACAAAATACATGCAAATTTGGGACCAGTTATTTTTTTTTTGATTGTGGGCCTCAATTTTGTCTTTTTTGTGCAGCATACAATACAACGTATCCTCGAACGAAATTTCACAGGTAATTATACCATATGCATGTGTAATTTTTTTTTTGCGGGGGCATATGCATGTGTATTCATGTAAAAAAATACTTTTCAAAATCTTGTAAGCACTTGTTTTTTTGTGGTGGGGTGGGGGTCAAAATATTGTGCTCCACTCAT
>NC_057804.1:600043035-600051308 GCF_018294505.1 Triticum aestivum
ATATTGTGCTCCACTGCCCCCCCGTGCGCCAAAAACCCGTCTTAAAGAACACAGGGCTACAAGATCACAGACACAGGCCGCCGCCTATGGCTTCCGTAGTATGTTCCCATGGAAGCACAAGAATGGTTACGACCCATGCGAAATGGCAAAAAAGGAGAAGCAAGCTGCTGGTTCACATGCATTTCGAAAAGTTTCACCGGGAAGGGAACAGTTGCAGCCATGAATCCAATCATCCGATCAGGTCTCCTGAGCAGGCAGCAGAATTATGAGGGCATCTCTGTCACCCTGATCGATCGATCTTTTCGGGGGGAGTGGCGCCAAGAGCCCGGTGCGTACGGAGCGGTGGCCGGGGCCACGGCCTCGCTGGCCTTGTCCGCCGCTCCGGTCCCCGTGCATGGCGCCGGCGCCGGCGGGTTCCACCGATCCAGTCAGCGGCGCAATCACAGTCATCCACCCTCTGCATGCATGAGTGCCGGTGCCGCGACGGCATCCAATGGCACTTCTGATGCGGCAGTTGCTAGACTCCACGCGACTTGCAGACAGGCATGTACCACACTGCCAGTGGGCTTAAATACAGAACCACAAGGTTTATTAAGGCGGGTGTTAGTGTGTTACCTTCCCGCGAAGTGCTTGCCCGGTGAACTGCATGCCAGTAAATCAGTAATCTGTCATCGCCTAGTGCAACTGTGTTGAGAGCTAGCGGGTGCGGGTACTTCACCGATGCTGTTAGTGTCAGCTGTCAGGTCGACCGTTCCGCCGAGCGAGGTTGCACCAGTAAATCCACTGGCTGAGACGCCTGAGAGGATGCATTCGAGAATCAGCTAGCTAGCTGTTACGGTCTCGCGGAGCCGACAAAATCACCGCGAAATCGGCACCATCGATCGATCCATGGGGGATGTGTCTGCTCCGTTGATTTGCTTCTGAGAAATCCATGGGGATGACAGAACGCTGTGTCACAGACTCACAGTACTCTAGAGGAGATGCGAACATGTTTCTTTCTGCCTCTCTCGTTGCCAAAGCTAGGCCCATAATCCCAGGTTCGAACTACAGTAATCGGAGAAGACAAACAGGTGAAAGAAAATGACTCAGGTTACAACGACTTCTCTTGCAAGAAGTTGTCAATTTATGACGACTTTTGATATTGGCAATGACAAATGTTGCCGTCAAACCAATTATCCGCTCAACGATAACTGCCATTCCTCTCAACCGTCCGATGCGCTTTCATCCTCTTCACTCTTTTTTTTTTTGAAACAGAGGCAAAAAACTTGCCTCATTCATTAATAAAGGAGGAGATTTTTAGAGTACATAATAGTGGCTCCACAACATAGCCCGTCTGTCAACAAAATGAAAACAATAACTACTCTCGTGGCATGATAATGCTCAGGTGCGTAGCTCCTGCCGTGACCCAAAGTTTGGCTTCATCTTGGATTAGTTTTAGAATGTAGAAGGGCGGCGTTGATTTCTTCCTAAAAACTCTAGCGTTTCTCTCGTTCCGAATGGCCCAACCAACAAGCATAGTAAGGGAAGCCATGGCCTTCCGGTTCGCCGTATTGGGCTTCGACATGTTTGTCTACCAATGCTTGATATTGGGCTCCGCCTGCCATTGATGGATCTCGAGAGCCCCTAGGCCAAGCCACTCCTTTACCAATCTCCACACGCGCAAGTTGAACCTGCACCGAAAGAAGAGGTGCGCAGACGTCTCGTTTGCCCTCCTGCAGAGGGTGCACAGTCCGCAATTCTCCCAACCTCGCTTCTCCAATCTATCCACCGTCCATATTATGTTTTGGATCGCTAGCCAGGAGAAGAACTTGACCTTGGGAGGTGCCCAAACATTCCAAATAGTCTTGTTCATGGTCGTCGTCATGGAGCCCAAGAACTGGACCCTATAAGCAGAGGCCGCCGAATACTCACCGTTCGCCTCAAATTTCCAGGATATATCGTCATCAATCTCTGGTGAAAGCTTGAATTGGTCCAGATGGACCCAAAGGTCCACGAACTCCACGATGTGCTTGGTCGTTAGGTTGATGGAAGGGTTGATCTGGCGCACCCAAGCATTGTCTCGCAGTGCATCCCTCACCACCCACTTCTTCCGCTTGGAGGCTGCGAAGATGAGGGGGGCGATATCCTTCGATTTTTTTCCCTCTCAACCATGGTGCCTCCCAGAAGGGCGTCTTCCCTCCATTTCCCACGGTGATGACGGTGGAGGCGTAGAAGAGGTCCATATCCACCTCTGAGCACGGGTTTCCTAAGCCCACCCACAATCTAGTCGGGTCCTTCCACTCCACCCACGGCCATCTCAACCTTAGAGCTCTTGCAAATTTTCCCAAGTGTAGGACTCCAAGCCCGCCGAGATGCGTAGGGCGGCAAACAATCTCTCAATTGACCTTGCATTTTGCACCTGAAGTTTGACTCTGAGCTGACCAGAGGAAAGCACGCTCAATTCTATTGACATTGTGTAGCACGCCGGCGGGGACGTTCAGGGATGTGATGTGGTAGACGACTTGAGAAGTGAGGACCGATTTGACCAAGGCCGCCCGGCCAATTGTGGTGATGTTTCTCCCTTGCCAAGGAGGGAGCTTCGCAAGTATTGGCAAGTATTGGCAATGCCAAATGTTGGCATCAAACGGAGTATCCGCTAGACGGTGACTGCCATTCCTCTCAACCGTCCGATGCGCTTTCATCCGCTTCACTCTCAGCCCTTGGATAACCGACGAAGTGCTCTTCTGCAAATGACAGGGACTGGTTCAGTTCCAGTCCCATTGTATCGTCAAGGTGAAGTAGGATCAGCCATCAATGCCGGAGAAACGGCCGGCCATGGCCTTGGCCTTCGGTTCAGTTCCCATCTCTATCTATCTAACTTTCCTCTCTGTACTACCATCTCTAGAAGAGAGTGACTGCCCAGGAAGACGACCGTGCCGGATAATCTCGGCTCCACGTCACGCGATCTCCCGCGACGTGGAGAGATTCAATGCCGCAACAGCGACGCCTTCACATCCTCATCACTCAGTGTTCATCATTGCCAGTGACACCACTTTGTAGTAACCGTGCCGCGCTGATGTGCAACTCCAACCTGGATAGAGACAAATACCAGCGCGCGCGTCACACTCAGTTCGTGTGTACTCCACACGGCTATCTCTGGCTACGGCCCAAACAACCGCGCTTTCCGCTTCTTTAATACTCCTTCGATCCATATTCACTGATTTAATCCAGCCAGCAAAGCATCGTCTATATAGTTCCTCAATATCCTATCCCTAATCACAGCTTGATTTTTCTCGATCAAGAATCACAGCTCGATTAGCTCGGCAAAGACAGCTCTGGCGTCTCGATCAGGTGATCGGATAAAACAAACCGGGAAGATATATAATGCGAGCGATTAGGAAACCCCAACGGAACAGTGTTTATATAACCCCTGAACAACCTGTTCTTAAATCACAACTTCGATTAGCCCACAGGTACAGCAAGTTAAGATTGTTCTGGCGTCGTAATCAGGTGGTCAGACAAATAAGCTGGGAAGATAACGCCGGGCGACAGGCGCGATCCATGATTGATGTGGTCCAAATACTGCAACTAATATCCAAATACCACTATTAGATTAGAGCCGTCTCTGGTGTTCAATTGGTTCCGATGGATGATAACTATTCGGATTATTCTGCCGAAGATTCCAACGGATTAGGAATGTATACCAGTTCAGAGTGGAGCTCTGTCTGAATTCCTAGCCGAATTTAATTACGGACTGCGTCATGCATGCGTGCAGAGGAAAAAATGTGAATACTGGAGTAGTACTACTCTACTCCAAAGCAATTATGTAGATTAAATCCAAAGTAATTTACTTAATTACTGCAGGTTGGTTGTGGTAGGTGCCTGCATGTGCTGGCGCGGAGAGTGCGCGCCAAGTTGCATTTCAGGTTCACTTTCAGCTGCTCAATACGCCGCATACGTGGCCGCATAAGACAAAGACACAGGTGGTCTGGTTACTAATGGTGATCATTAGTGCTCGCCTTCGGGCTCATCGACCGCTAGTTGTGCAGTGTAGCACAGCGAAATAATGGGCCATCCATGGTTGACGTGCCATCTAACATGTCCGTACGTGTCATCCCGGCCGGAGTTAGTGGCGGTCAGGCCGGCGGAAGAACTGAAGCGGCACGAGGCGTCTGCAGGGCTTTGCCGGCGCGACGCCGTGGACGTGCGGCTGAGAGCATCTCCCGCCGCGTCCCCAACAGTCCCCACAGGCCACTTTTTTGACGCCGGCGCCAAATAAACGGTCCAGTCGCGCCCCCAGGACGATGAAAAGCGCCGGTTCGGCCCTTTTATCCGTCCGGCGGCCGCAGGCCGAATCCGGCGCGCTGGGGCGCCTGAGGGCTCCGGCGCAAGGGAAAAGTGCGGCTGGCCCACGCCGTCAGGTGAAAAGTTAAGGTTTTCTTCCGCGACCGCCTCCCACCCCCCGCGCTCTCGGACGCAAGTAGGTATATCCCGGCTCCGCCCCCGCGCCGCCCCACCGCTCTTCACCGATAGATAGTCATTCCCCGCTGGAAAAAAAGCATAGGTTCGCCGCGACAGCCCCTCCGGCACCAGCTGGGCGTTTCCGGCCTCCCTTTCCAGCCGCGGAGGGGCAGTTTAGCGGCGGGTGCACGCCCACCGCGCGCAAGGTGTTCAGCGATTTGCCTGCCTCGGCGATGGACTCGGATGACGAGGAAGTGCTCGCCGCGCTGCTGGAGGAGGAAGCCGAGGCCGACGTCCAGGAAGAAGAGCATCTCATGGTGCTCGCCGCCCTCGCCCAGCTGCTGGCGAGCAATGAAAAGCCGCGCGCGAGGTGGCTCGGCGCCGGGGCGGGTGAAAGCAAAGAATCGGCATCGTCTCGAAGGCTACTGCATGCTCTACTCCGACTACTTCACCGATGCTCCACTTCACGGCGACAAAACATTTCGGCGCCGTTATCGGATGAACAGAAAGCTTTTCCTCGGGATTGTGAATTCCATCCGGGAGTTCGACAACTACTTCAAATGCAAGATGGATTGCACCGGCAAACTTGGATTCACCTCCATCCAAAAATGCACGACAGCGATGAGGATGCTTGCATATGGAGCTCCCGGTGACTCACAGGACGACTATGGGCGCATGGCCGAGTCCACCAGCATAGAGTGTTTCTACAAGTTCTGTCGGGCAGTGGTGGCAGTGTTTGGACCGCAATACTTGAGAACACCCAATGCGGAAGACACTGCTCGGATCCTAGCACAGAATGCAGCAAGAGAATTTCCTGGGATGCTTGGAAGCATCGACTGCAGGCATTGGAATTGGAAGAATTGACCATTTGCTTGGCAGGGGATGTACAAAGGCGCCAAAGGCGGTTGCAGTGTGGTACTTGAGGCGGTGGCCACATAGGACCTCTGGATTTGGCACTCCTTCTTTGGTATGCCAGGAACTCACAATGACATCAACGTGCTGCAGTGCTCTCCTGTCTTTGCCAAGCTTGTTGAAGGTCATTCTCCTCCGATGAACTTCAAGATCAATGGGCGGCACTACAACAAGGGGTACTATCGAGCTGATGGCATCTATCCTATGGTCGACATTTGTCAAGACCATCAAAAACCCTGTGCTTGGAGGCAAGAACGCCTGGTTTGCGAAGATTCAGGAGGCTTGCAGGAAGGATGTCGAGCGGCCATTTGGTGTGCTCCAATCTCGATTTGCTGTTGTTCGGTACCCCTCTCAGACCTGGTCAAAAGATCAACTGTGGGAGATCATGACCTGTTGTGTCATCTTGCACAACATGATCATTGAGAGCGAGCAGGAAGAGCCAGTGTTTGACACTGAACCATACCACCGGCAGAGTCCTCTTGCCCAAGTTGATCACCAGCTACCGGCAATCTGGACTGCCTATCTCAGTATGCGTCAGGAGATCCGAGACTCACAGGTGCATCATCAACTGCAGCAAGATCTGATAGAGCACCTATGGAGGCTCAAGGGCAACACCGGCGCGACGTGTGATGAAATATGAGTTTTTATTTGTTGAACTATATAATTTGTATTGAACTATTTTGTTGAAGTACTTGAAATTTCTGTGATGAAATATGGGATAAAAAATTATTTATGTTGATATAATTGAACGCCGAGCCACGACGAACCACGCCGAATATGGGCCTATTCTCGTCCATATGGGCCTTTTTCGCTGAAATGGGGCTTCAAAAGTGGGTCAAAATTGGTGACTAGGGATGAGTTGGGGGCGACGACTGGGCGCAAAACCGTCCCAGCGCCGACAGAATCGCCGGCTCGCTCCCAGGGGGCGATTTTTATGCGTCCTGGGGGGCCGATCGGCTGGAGATGCTCTGAGCGATCAGCACGTTTGCATGCATACTTGCAGCTGCGCCGTCGCGGAGGCATATTCTGCGGGGAAATCGAAGGAGTTGATCAGATCGCAGCTCCAGTAATACTCCTTCTCCACGTTCCTCTTGAATGAATAGAGTTGTTGATCTAAGAGCATCTATAGCCGTATGCATCTCATGCAGAGGCCGGGGTAAACCCCTTTTAAAAAAAACATCTATAGCCGCACTTCGCAAATCCGACCCTCAAACGTCCATGGAAGCGTCCAGTGACCGGTCACCCCTCAAAAAACGCATTTCACATCCAGCTACCTCAAATTAAAAACCTCAAATCCATATTATGCAACATAAAACCTAATCTACGTGGAGCTTGTCCGGTTATGTCCGGCGGCTGGCTGCACTCCTCAGAGTGTTGTGCCGGTCGCCGGCAAGGTAGTGTAGGGCATGGGACACGAGCTGGCTCACGGAACTCAAGGCCCTGCCGTCTTCCATGCCCTACTCTTTCTCGTCGGAGACCGGAGCCCGAACGGTGCTGGTGGACGTCAGATCCATGATGAATCCATCCGGAGACGAGCCGCCGACGTCCTTCATAATGCGGTTGCGGCGCCCGGACTGATGCGCCATACGGGGTGTCGGAGAATGCGAGTCCACCTCGCCGACATCCGCAGCCGCGAGGGCTGCCACCACCTCCCACGCCCGCTGCCTTGCACGGCGGGCACGCCGTGCCATGGCCTCGTCGAACGAGGCCCATGGTGTGTCCCGATGCTCGGGGCACCACCGGAGGGGTTGCGCGTCCGTGAGCGCGTTCGGACACCAGACGGACCGCACGGCCTCCGGCGAGGCAGTTATGGCCGATCTAGCACCGGATCCATGCCCCATTTGGGCGGACGCAATGGATTCCCGACGTATGGAGTCTGAGAGCATCCGCCCACGGTCCTCCTCCCGGGCGTGGCGGAGCGCAAGCCGGACGACCATCTCCTCCTCGGGGCCGCACGAGATGAGCTCGGGGTCGATGGATCTGGAGTTGAAGGACTCGGATCCGCTGCCCGCCGTGCCGGAGAGGACCGGAAGAAGCCGAAGACGAGTTTGGGCGGCGGAGTGGAGTGGAGGGGAGGGGAGTGAAGTGACTAGGGTTTGGTTCGATGAAAGGATAGGGAGGATTTTATATGAGGTCGGGTGGGCCAGTGTAGGCCGGGTCCGACGTAGCGGACGTGCCCGGGCACCCCAAATTCTCCCCATATTTGGGCTGGATATGGGGTGCCGGTCAGCCCGAGCGTTTGTGGGGTCCGTCTGGGTCAAAAAATCATGACCGGGCAACGACATGTCCGAACGTATGAGGCGAATTTGATAGATCCGGTTGTAGATGCTCTAATGCCTTGAAATCTCTTAGTTAAACTATAAGCGCCACAATGAACTGACGGAACGATGTGTAGACTAGACCTTTTCTTCCAGAACACTACTTTAGATTGTTTAGAGCATCTCTATCAGACCCTACAAAATCCCGACCCGCATAAGCCGTTTACAGGTCGACGAAGATCTCGTTTACGGTCGAAAACATGCGCGGCAGTACAGAAACCTTATATGAAACTGCATAATTTGAACAAAAATTTCGCGGAAGAAATTGCAACCACAGTAGTTCATCACATACTATATATATTACATGATTAAACACTGTTTCATTACAAACACTAGTTCATATTAAATACTACATTCACTACTAGTAGTAGGGGGGTGGGGATCTCACGGCGAGCTCGCGGCCATGGACGACTCGGTGAAGGAGCTCAATCCTCCTCGTCGGAGCTGCCGAGGTCGATGTACTTCTTCTTTTGCTCTTCACGGATACACCACCACTCGTCGTCCTTCTCCTTGGTAGCAAGGTTCGCCGCGACCGAAGTTCCACATGGCGTTTCGAGGCGGATGCGGGCTCGCCGACGACGAGAAATGCGAGGAGGCAGTGGG
>NC_057804.1:600051691-600072821 GCF_018294505.1 Triticum aestivum
AAATTTTTTTACGGGGCGGACGAGTATAAGGGCTCTGTTCTGATCAGAAAATTGGGTCGAGCCCGTATACTCGCCGGACTTATACGGATTTGCGAGATTTGCGGGGTTTGCTAGAGATGATCTTAGGGTGCTATTCTTAGGTTCTAAATAGGATGTGGCTAGGTCTTAATCAACTGAGCAAGAAAGAAAAGAGAAAAACTAAAAAGAAAATTTACACGGATCTCCCGGTATGATCCCCCGGTATGATCCCATGAATATAGCATGTCTCGGTCGACGGAGAATTAGCAAACTCGTTCTAAATATGCTCGTGAAGAGGGCCTACAGTCGGATCCATGGGACATGACAGTAAATGTGCCAACAACCCCACGTAATGCGCATGATTAGTAGAAGGGCCGGGATGGCCGGATGCATGGCCGCATGCGTGTATGGTACCCGGCACGGGCACTCCGCCGCGCGAGCACGACCTGATAGGCCGGGTTAGGGTAGGGTAGATCGACCCGGCCGGCCGGTCCAGCCGACAACAACAGCTCAGCCTTATCACCACTCCGACGTGGCGTCGTACCGTCTCCCTCGTCGCCACATGCTTGCCCTTGCCCTGCCATGCCATGCCACTCCATTATTGACACTGACCCGCACGCTCGTGCCCCCGCAGTGCTAGCTAGAACCATGGCGATTCGAGGAGCAACAGCTTCAGACAAACTAAACAGTAGTGGACCTCACTGACAGTCTCACATACGGCCGGATTAATTCCAGAATTCAAGTTCCTGCAACCAAATTGGCAAATTCACATTTCACAAGGCACGGTCGATCCATTCCAACTCAACTGAACTTGAAATTACTCGGGCGGGCGAATTCACAGTTTTACAGAAGCAAATTGACTGGGTCGGTCATCCCAGATCGAGATCATCCACGCTTTTACAGCTCCACGCACGCACCACAAACTGACTCGACTGACCGACCGATCGACGGATCCCAGGACTGATTGATTCAAAGCAAACGAGGCGAGCTCCGCATACATGCATCATGGCATGCGGCGACCGCGCGAGAAACTAAAACGACTGATGACGGGAAGGAAGGGGGAGACGAAGCATCACACGGACGGATGGACGGCGACTCCGATCCTAAGCTCGCTGCTTAGTAGTCGGTGGTGGGGAGCTGCTCGTGGGTGCGGGAGATGAAGAGCAGCTCGTAGATGACGCCGGCGAGGCCGCCGCCGATGAGGGGGCCGACCCAGTACACCCACTGGTACCCCCACTCCCAGCTGACGAGGGCGGGGCCGAAGGAGACGGCGGGGTTCATGGACGCGCCGGAGAAGGCGCCGCCGACCAGGATGTTGGCGCCCACGATGAAGCCGATGGCGATGGGCGCGATGGTGCCCAGGCTGCCCTTCTTGGGGTCCACGGCGGTGGCGTACACCGTGTACACCAGCCCGAAGGTCATGACGATCTCCAGCACCACCGCCTCCCACGCGCCGATGCCGGTCAGCCCGAAGGTGCCGGTGGGGAGCCCGCCGGTGGAGAAGCGGAGGAGGAAGCAGGCGGCGGTGGAGCCCAGGAGCTGGGCGATCCAGTAGAGCAGGCCGCGGAAGAGGGTGATGTTGCCGCCCACGAAGGCGCCGAAGGTCACGGCCGGGTTCACGTGCCCGCCGGAGATGTTGGCGCCCACGGACACCGCCACGAACAGGGCGAAGGCGTGCGCTATCGCCGCCGAGATCAGGCCGGCGGGGGTCGCCGCGCCGTCGGGGCTCAGCTTGCCTGCACGCACAATCAAACAAGGAAAACAGTCAGTCAGATACGCACTGGTGCAAATGTGGAAATGGATCAATTTTTGCTACTTGTGGGCAGAAGCTAGCACATGGTGGCAGGCTCGATAGGAACAGAAGCTACTGGTTCATCACCACATGGGATTCTCCACGTAACCCCAAGGGCAGACTGGTCATTCTGCGCCAATCATTCAACCTAAAAAGCCTATAGCAATCAAACCCTACTCCTTTCTGAGACAGATTTCTCTAGGCTACTGGTAACGCCTCATAAAGTGTTTCTTTCTTTCTTGTCACTTAACTTGTCTCCAAAACCAAAAGCAGGCGGTTTTTCTCAATCCCTTTGTCGTACGTGCACTAGCTACCTATTATGATGATGCAAATTACCAATTAACAAAGTTAATTTCTCCTAATTAAGCTACCGCATGCGAGCAAGCGAGTGGTGATGGAAAGAATTAAACGACGAGAAGAAAGAAGAAGAAACTCACTGAAGGCCATGCCGGAGCCCTGGCCGGCGAAGACGAAGATGAGCGTGGAGATGAACTCGGCGAGCGCCGCCTTGAGGGCGCCGACCTCGTACACCTCACGGTGGCTCCCCACGGCGATCCTGCTGACCGGCATTTTCGCTCACCTCCAAGCCTCGCTAGCTTTCTAGAGAAGAAGAGACTGGCCGGAGTCGAGAGAGATGAGAGAGGTGAGTTGGTGAGGAAGGAGCGGGACAGTGAGGCGGTATATATACACGGCGCGCCGGGCCGGGCTGGCGCGGGCCACCGGGTGTGGCCGGTTCCAGTGACGAATGGACGGTGTGGAGTGAGGCCCCCGGGGAAACGCCATATTGGGATCGCGTGCTCGCTACGCCTGAAGCTTCTGGACGCCGGGCTCAGGTGCGATTTTTGGGAAACAGCTGGCTGTAACTGCATGCCGACAGTGTGTGCTGGTGGCTTCGAAAATTGATGGGAGGGAAAGAGAAGATAATGTTTTCTTTTTTGTTTGATTGATGTGATGAAATTCATGGCGGAGATAAGGCTTGGTAGAATAAAATAGCTACTGGAGTAGATAGTCTCTCCGGAAATGAGGGGAGAAAACATACGGAAAAACTCGGCCGGTTCTTTCCTTTGTGCCTCGCACGGCTCGTGTGATCGTGTCATGCGGTGCAAGTGCCAAATGTTTGTTTGTTTGGGACCCTAGTGAGCAAAACGAGACACTTTGTGCAGGTGAAAAACGGAGAAGTCGACAAGCTCTCGCCATCATCGGTGATTTTCTGCGTGACATTTTTCCTGGTGAGGCTAACTGTGCGGGGATCGATGGAACACCCACTGTGCTGATTAAAGTGAGCTCCTTTCGAGCATACGTAACACGAGGCCGTGCAGCGAACAGTGCATGCGGTGCGGAGAGCGCGAGGAGGGCTAATGTGGGATGGATGATGGATCGGGACAGCAACCGGCCGGGCGGTGGGCGCGCAAGCTGCCAGCTCAGGCCCGCCGGCCACGGAGCTGTCAGGGGGGCAGGGCTCGTGGCCCGTGTGGGTTTGGAGGCCGGGGCGACGTGACGCCTCCGGGCGGCGCCGAACCGGGGCGCCGGGATTGGCCGCTGAACCCTTTGGCCGGCGGTCTACGGCCGTGACGGCGACCGTGATTGATCCCGTGAACGAACGCCGGCGGGGAGCTGATTGGCCGTGCGCGCCTGGACGGGGCAGACTTTTGGTGGCCGCGCGTTGCGTACGTCGTCGTTGCTTCTAGCTCTGGCTCTCGCTCCACCGCCACGGCCACGTCGTTTTCGGCGAGTTGCTCCGAGGTGAATGAGTCAGCACGCCACGGTTGCTGCCCATGTCGGTCTTGAAATCTTGGCACAAAAACAGAAGGATCCGATCGATCGGAAGCTCCTCGAAATGTAGCGAGGCGTCGTTCTTCCGTGGAGAAGGTGTGATGATTCACCTTAGCTTACACTAGACAATTGCGTGCGCCGTCGGTCGGTCCCACGATTGATTGCTGCCGTCGTCGGCGACAAAAACGGCGTCCGGCCCATCTCCTCCGTCGCCCCTCTGGCTCGTACGACGGGGACACGTCACCCGCTGAACCACCCCCCGCTGCGCGCTGGGCGCGCCACGCCTGATGCCCGTCATCCACGCGAGCTAATAATTGGCTGACAGCCTCGTCATGAATTACCCTCCTGCCCTCGACCGGCTTCTCGAACCCTCCACGCTCCATGCCCGAGCTCCATTGACCGGTCAGTGGTCGATCGAGACAGCGGCGTAGTACGTCCTGCTCCGCTCCGCTGGACTAGCCGGCCGGGTTAGGAGGACCTCTACTTAAACCTCGATTATCATTATTGTAATCCGCGTGAGACATGTGTGTGTGTTGCCATGCCATGCATATCCGCCCACATGAGCTTCCTCACCGTTGCTTGCAACTTTTTGTTCTCTTTCATGTTACTCTCCTGTTCATGATGAGTGATCGTGCTAGTAGCACACGCTGTCCTCTCACATGCATCACCACGTTGCATTGCATGCCCGGGGATCGTCGGCCCCTCTTTTTCTCAGATCGATCGATCGGTTCCAAAGAAAAATCCAGATCCCATCCGATACTTCAAGCCTATAACTGGTAAATGAAGCTCTGTGTACAGTACTATTAAGAGTAAATGGAAATGATACTGCTCTTGTTGGCGAGCGGAGAAAGGGGCGCAGTTGCATGTGACGTGATCGGGCGCTTGATTTGCCGGCCCCCTTCCGGTCGGAGAACTAGCCAGTACGTATTCTCTGTCCGGCCGGGAACTGATAATGCTTATCATGCATCCGATCACCACCTGATCCGATCGCATGCGCGCGAATGGGTCATAACTCATAATGCGGTGTCGATCTCATCTAGCTGCCGCCTCGCTGGAATGGACAGGGATTATCCATTTATTCCGCGAACCGTTTTTGGTTTATCCCCATCGATAAATCAAGCTCGATCTCAACAGGGGACCAATGATATGATAACCTTGTATAATCAACGTTAACCAACCGTATTAGAAATTTGAAATGCCTTGGAGAAACAGGCGAAGCGAGGCGATTAATTTTGCACTAGTTGTGAGCTGGAGTTGCAAGTGCTGCAGGTCAATGGCTGCGCATGCATATGCTTCTGAGCTGGACAGGTTACCTCGTGGCGACATAACAAATCCGGGGCCGGGTTTGGTTAGGAGCCTATCTAAACCCAGCATTATATTTGGCCCCTACATCGCCATCACTCGATGATAATGGAGCTGGCGTTGCCCTTTTGGACTAAAGAATCACGGGTATATGCGTACCTGTTCTTTAATCGACAGGAAAAAGGATGTCCATAGACAACAATTTCAATCATTTGCCCCTTTTCTAGTGTGTCCTATTTAGTCAATTTATCACCTGCTGCTCCACGCTTGGCTTTTCCTCTAACCTTTGTCACAATTTGATAGTCTACGCATTAAGCATTCTTTTTCATCTTAATAGTTGAATATCTTTATCCCATACTTTTTTGCTGCATGATCAGTTGTGCACTACTAGTCTGTGCTTTCACCTATTCAAAAGTATATCATCAAGTATTATTTGTAAGAACAACAATATGACTTTAGTAATTTATTGAAAAAAGTAAAATACTAGATCACAATTAAAGAACACCAACAACAAAGATGCTCGGCGAAACCATAATCTTTACCATCCTTCGATTTCAACATCCGTAGAGTTGTCGTTAGCATCTTGATGTTACATATCACCAGTCGTAAAATTGTAGAAGAACAAAAATGCATAAAATGATAAAAATCAACATGAGCGGTCCATCTACTAGATTTGAATCTAAGATCGTGAAAGGCAACAAGTCTCAGACATACCCTAAGAACCATTGGCTGTAGAATAGTACATGATGATCACACCGTATGGTGTCGCCTCGCCGGCAACGTATTAACCTAGAAAATGTACGACCATCAAAGGTGAGGCAAACAAGAGACAATGGATGCTAGCGGCTAGGGTTTACAAGGGGTAACCACGATCTCTTGAGTTTCAAAAGCAATGGTGTTATCACAAGCCTGCTCACGTATTCATTGGCATTTGGGCCCACTACAAGGTGTCCTACTGTTCCGCCATTGTCCGTCTTGTAAAGATCTAGATGACCATTTGTTAGTTGTTGCATTCGGGCACTGCTATAGTATTGATACGTCCATTTGCATCATGTTTTCCTACTGTTATTTATTATGCTTTGGGTCATTATTTCGATTTATGATACAATTCTTATGCATTTTCTCTTTTATTTTGCAAGTTTTACAGAAAAGGGAGATTGCCGGCAGCTGGAATTCTGGACCGAAAAGAGCTACAACAGAGATAGTTATTCTGCACAACTCCAAATCACCTGAAAATTTAGAGTTTTTGTCCAAAAGGATCATCTGCCCAACGGATTGCCAGAAAAGACCCCCCCCCCCCCGGGTCATGGCGACAAGCGCGCTAGCCGAGCTTGTGGGCCCCCTGGCAGGCCTCTGGTGCCCATCTTCTGCTACATGAAGCCATTTGCCCTAGAAAAAAATAAGACTTTTGGGATGAAGCGCCGCCGTCTCGAGGCGGAATCTGGGCAGGAGCACTTTTGCTCTCCGGCGGAGCGATTCCGCCAAGGAAACTTCCCTCCGAAAGGGAGAAATCGAACCATCGACGTCACCAACGATCCTCTCATCATAGGAGGACCAATCATCATCAACATCTTCACCAGTACCATCTTCTCTCAAACCCTAGTTCGTCTCTTGTACTCAATCTTTGTCTCAAAAGCTTAGATTGGTACATGTGGGTTGCTAGAGTGACAAAAGCTTAAACCCTAGTTTATGCGTTATTCCGTAAGGGGGTGATTTGGATCCATATGTTTCATGCTATGGTTAGATTTATCTTAAGTCTTTTTTTGTAGTTACGGATGCTCGCGAAAGGGGGTAATCATAAGTGGGAGGCTTGTGTTGGTGCAATGATAGGCCCCTTGTATTTTGGAGTTTGTTAACATAAACAGTATGGGGCTTATGTGTTTGCTAGTGCACACAGAGTAACAGGTCCCTGAAGTATCGAGGAGTTTGATGCAAACGACGAAGATAATCTCCCTGCTGTGCAGCGAAGGTTATCACCGAAGATGAAGCTAACAAGAGTGACCCCTAAAAATTGTTGAAGCTCAAGCAATTGGTTTGGTGTCTGTTCTAAGCATATGACTGCGTTCGAGGAAGAATGAAGACGAGATGAAGACGTAGCATTTATTTTGTTCTTCTTCTTCTTTAACCGAGTCATAGGACCACCATACTATTAAGAGGGGTGTAGCGTTCGAAGCTTTGATTCTCTGATGCTAAACCAAAATCCTATGAAAGCTGTGAGAGAAATCTCTTTGAGCTCCGAGTAAATACTTGACAGCAAGAGACTATGGTCTTCTTTGCCGCAAGATTTGCTTCGGACCGAGGAGTTATCATTACTTGTTCCTCAAGTAATGTTACCATTTGTTAAGGCATGTCTCTCTCTATGTAGTTTTGGTGATTGATGACAACGCTTTTGCGGACTAATCATGTGCATTGAGTATTTCAGAGATTCATCCTTTGGCACGAGACGATTTATTCCCCTCGGAGTTTCAAGCGAAGACGGTGTAGCTCTTTCATTTCAGTTTTGGTGGACTTGTTTCATAAGAGTCACCGTACTATCAAGAGGTGGTCCGCATTGGTAAGCCTAGGGTGGAATCAACACGTACACATCCCCTTTGCACCCACAAAGTCTTCGCACTTCGATGGAGTTTACTCCTTGCTTCGTGAGTTTTTTTTGGTCCAGCGGTAGTACCACGGACCCCAGCGGTAGTACCGCTCAAGAGCCACAGGCGGCAGTACCGCTATGCAGCGATAGTACTGCCTGGGGGCTCTCAGCCATAGTACCACTGCGGTTCTGGTCTCCTACCGCCTCGACTCAAGGGTGTAGCCTCTCGTGTCGGCTTTTGCGGCAATGGCAGTGGCAGTAGAGGCGGTAGTACCGCTCGCAAGTGGTAGTACCGCCCTGGGCTCCAGTTCCTGCTCTGGCCCTAGCCTTCCCAGTCTGCGTGGTAGTACCACGAGGGGGAGCAGTAGTATCGCTGCCCACAACGGTAGTACCGCCCTTTGCGGGGCTGATTGGGGGGTAACGATTGGATTGTTTCCCCTTTATAAAAGGAGGTCTTCTTCTCCAAAGTTGACTTACCTCTTCCCCCCAAGTTCCATTCATGCTCTAAGCTCCATTTTCGCCCGGTCTCTCTCCCTAGCCAATCAAACTTGTTGATTCTCTAGGGATTGGTTGAGAAGGCCTCGATCTACACTTCCACCAAGAGAAATTTGATTCCCCCCACTAATCCCTTGCGGATCTTGTTACTCTTGGGTGTTTGAGCCATAGTCCATTGTGGTGAAGCTTCGTGGTGTTGTTGGGAGCCTCTAATTCAGTTGTGGAGATTGCCCCAACCTTGTTTGTAAAGGTTCGGTCGCCGCCTCCTAGGGCACCAATACTGGAATCACGACATCTCTCATTGTGTGAGGGAGTGAGGAGAATACGGTGGCCCTAGTGGCTTCTTGGGGAGCATTGTGCCTCCACACCACTCCAACGGAGACGTACTTCCCCTCAAAAGGAAGGAACTTCAGTAACACATCCTCGTCTCCATCGGTTCCGCTTTTGGTTATCTCTCACCTTTACTTGTGCAAGCTTTATTATGTTATATCCTTTGCTTGCTTGTGTGCTTACTGTTGTTGCATCATATAGGTTGCTCACCTACACTACTAGGGAAAAGCCTAGCAGCAGCGCGGGTTTTGGGCCTCTCAGTAGCGCGGGGACAGGCGCTACTAATAAGGCGCTACAGCTAACGTATAGCAGTAGCGCCCGTTGTCCCACGCTACTGCTATACATGAATAGATGTAGCGCTGTTTAGAAAAGGGCACTGCTGGTATTATCTGCAGCGATGTTTACCGGGAAGCGCTACTGGTAATGATGCGGCGCTACTGCTAAATTTCCCCCCTCGCTACTACTAGTTTTATTAGTTTTTTTCCTGCATATTTGTTTTTGTATTTGTTTTGTATTTGAATAGGCTTTATACAATAATCTTTAGCATATCATACACATACAAATGTAATCATAGCATATACATACAATTAGTCTCATCAAATCATGTCATCATCATAATCATCATCCAACACAAAGTGGTCTCTCGTCATCATCTCGAAAATAGCGATACAAGTCCTCGATTACTTGCAAATACATCGTCATCCATCTAAACAATGGTATACGCGAGAAGAGCTATCACTTTGAGTACATGAGTCGTATCCCTCTCTTGCATTAGCGTGAACCTAAACTAACTACTGCCTATTACTCGAAAACCAGAAACCGGTACACCTGGGCCTGACACTCCGGCCACTCGTCGTATATATACTCCTGGCGTAGCACTTCTTCGCCATCAATGATCTATGCACCTGCATTGTCACACGAGTCGATGATATGCAACATATATAGTTGAGCAACAGAAAGAGACAGACTTGGCAAAAATAGAAACAACATATCATAAGCATAAATAACAAAGTTCATCGTACCCAAAATGCCCTAACTAGAGTGATCTTCGCTAGTGGAGGAGGAGGGCGGTTTAATTACATCACAAATAAAGTTTCACCATGCATAACTCAAAGTTTTGTCATACAAAAAGTATGGACTAAACAGACACATTGTCATATATCGACAATCACTCCACCATGTCGTGCCATCCATCCATGTCAGGGAGATAGTCCCCGAGCTTAGTGAAAGGCTTCATGTCGAGACGCTGAGAGGCTATCCATGTTCGGACGTCTTCCCGCGACATTTGTCCTTCTTCGTAGAACATCCCTGTTTTTTGGAGGACCTCCTTCATGATGATTTGGGCAAGTTCGCGCTGGATGTGATAGAACTCAGCTCGAAGTCGATGATCCTCGATATCTCCTACGTTCTTTGCCCATTGCAGAATATGGGCATCGCCGGATCTAGGTGACATGCGAAGGTTCTGGTGATCCCGTCTGTACTCCAGCATGTGGTGTAGGACATAGAATCCATCATTAAGAGAATTGTTCGGTTGCTGGATGCAACAGAAGTCGGTCTTATGGCCGAAGGCGACCCTGCCGCCCCTTCTCTTCTTGTCCCTGACCTCTCCACCCCTTGCTTGGTAGTAAAACATAGCACTGTCGAGAACATCCTTGATGTGGGTGTAATCCTTTTTGTGAATGTTCTTCGACGAGTCCAAGTAAAGAGCGTGGGAGAATTGGGGGTATAGGATGATGAGGACGGCGCGCCCGCCGCTGCGCAAAATAAGCACACCTCAAATTACTTAGCCTCCACCGTGCAAATGAATGATTGAAATCGAAGGAAGGATAGCAGCGCGGATGACTTACACGGGATGATAAGGCACGAGAATTGCCCCCTTGTCCTTATTGGCGAGAATGAAATTGACGATGTATTTCCTCGCGTATACACGGTGCTCTGCACAGACTCCCAAGAAGCCCTCGTGCATGTAGTACGGGTCAGCGACACAGATATGAGATATCTTCTCAAACCGGAGGATGTAGTTCATGTGCAAGGCATAAAGGCGGACAAACGTAAAATCCAGCTTCTTCATGTGAAACATGTCGAATATGTAATCGAATCGGAGGAAGAACTTATCCGCGGGGAAGCTGTCGACGTACGACATTTGCCATGGAACGTTAACCACGTAGAGTGGGTATCCTGGATTTGTCGAGGCGATGAGGCCTTTCTCTACCCGCAGCACATCGTCATGAAGTCTCCTTAGATCGCCGAATCTGGCTTGTAGCGCTGTTGCAGGTAGGATTGGTTGACCGGGGATATGCCATTTATCCGCATCGGGGGTATCTATACAGTCCTGAAGCCGAGGCTGCTGAGGCGGCTGGATCATAGAATCAGCTTTTTTGCCTCTCCTCTCTCTCTTCCTAGACTTCTTTACTACCGGAAGGTCGTCCATAATACGTTGAGACGGCAATTCAGGCACCGACTCATGACGCTCAAACCCTGAGGAGGCGCCAGTATAGACATACTGTTCAGCGCCACCGTCGTCCTCATCCTCATCCATGGCGACGTCATCAGCGACTAATGGAGCCTCCTCCTTACCCCGTCCTGTTGGGGAACGTTGCAGAAAATAAAAAAATTCTACACTTTCACCAAGATCAATCTATGAGTTCATCTAGCAACGAGAGAGAGGAGTGCATCTACATACCCTTGTAGATCACGAGCGGAAGCGTTCAAGAGAACGGGGTTGAGGGAGTCGTACTCGTCGTGATCCAAATCACCGAAGATCCTAGTGCTGACCGGACAGCACCTCCGTGTTCAACACTCGTACAGTTGGGAAGACGTCTCCTCCTTCTTGATCCATCAAGGGGGAAGGAGAGGTTGATGAAGATCCAGCAGCACGACAGCGTGGTGGTGGATGCAGCAGCGATCTCGGCAGGGCTTTGCCAAGCTTATGCGAGAGGCAGAGGTGTAGAAAGGGGAGAGAGAGGCGCCAAGAGCATGGGGTGCGGCTGCCCTCCCTTCCCACCTCTTTATATAGGGCCCCTAGGGGGGGCGCCGGCCCTAGGAGATGGGATCTCCAAGGGGGGGCGGCGGCCAGGGGGGTGGCTTGCCCCCCAAGCTAGGTGGAGGCGCCCCCACCCCTAGGGTTTCCTAACCCTAAGCGTAGGGGGGCACAAGGGGGGCGCACCAGCCCACCAGGGGCTGGTTCCCCTCCCACTTCAGCCCATGGGGCCCTCCGGGATAGGTGGCCCCACCCGGAGGACCCCCGGGACCCTTCCGGTGGTCCCGGTACAATACCGGTGACCCCTGAAACTTTCCCGATGGCCGAAACCTGACTTCCTATATATAATTCTTTACCTCCGGACCATTCCGGAACTCCTCATGACGTCCGGGATCTCATCCAGGACTCCGAACAACTTTCGGTTTACTGCACACTCATATCTCTACAACCCTAGCGTCACCGAACCTTAAGTGTGTGGACCCTACGGGTTCGGGAGACATGCAGACATGACCGAGACGCCTCTCCGGTCAATAACCAACATCGAGATCTGGATACCCATGTTGGCTCCCACATGCTCCTCGATGATCTCATTGGATGAACCACGATGTCGAGGATTCGAGCAACCCCGTATACAATTCCCTTTGTCAATCGGTACGTTACTTGCCCGAGATTCGATCGTCGGTATCCCAATACCTCGTTAATCTCGTTACCGGCAAGTCACTTTACTCGTACCGTAATGCATGATCGCGTGACCAGACACTTGGTCACATTGAGCTCATTATGATGATGCATTACCGAGTGGGCCCAGAGATACCTCTCTGTCATACGGAGTGACAAATCCCAGTCTCGATTCGTGCCAACCCAACAGACACTTTCGGAGATACCTGTAGTGCACCTTTATAGTCACCCAGTTACGTTGCGATGTTTGGCACACCCAAAGCACTCCTTCGGTATCCGGGAGTTGCACAATCTCATGGTCTAAGGAAATGATACTTGACATTTGGAAAAGCTCTAGCAAAACGAACTACATGATCTTTGTGCTATGCTTAGGATTGGGTCTTGTCCATCACATCATTCTCCTAATGATGTGATCCCGTTATCAATGACATCCAATGTCCATAGTCAGGAAACCATGACTATCTGTTGATCAACAAGCTAGTCAACTAGAGTCTCACTAGGGACATATTGTGGTCTATGTATTCACACGTGTATTACGATTTCCAGATAACACAATTATAGCATGAATAACAGACAATTATCATGAACACATAAATATAATAATAACCATTTTATTTTTGCCTCTAGGGCATATTTCCAACAGTCTCCCACTTGCACTAGAGTCAATAGTCTAGTTACATTGTGATGAATCGAACACCCATAGAGTTCTGGTGTTGATCATGTTTTGCTCTAGGGAGAGGTTTAGTCAATGGATCTGCTACATTCAGGTCCGTATGTACTTTACAAATATCTATGCTCCTTCTTGAACATTTTCATGAATGGAGTTGAAGCGACGCTTGATGTGCCTAGTCTTCTTGTGAAACCTGGGCTCCTTGGCAAGTGCAATAGCTCCAGTGTTGTCACAGAAGAGTGCGATTGGCCCCGACGCATTGGGTATGACTCCTAGGTCGGTGATGAACTCCTTCACCCAGATTGCTTCATGCGTTGCCTCCGAGGCTGCCATGTATTTTGCTTCACATGTAGATCTCGCCACGAGGCTTTGCTTGCAACTGCACCAGCTTACTGCCCCACCGTTCAAAATATACATGCATCCGGTTTGTGACTTAGAGTCATCCAGATCTGTGTCGAAGCTAGCGTCGACGTAACCCTTTACGACGAACTCTTCGTCACCTCCAAAAATGAGAAACATATCCTTAGTCCTCTTCAGGTACTTCAGGATATTCTTGACCGTTGTCCAGTGTTCCTTGCCGGGATTACTTTGGTACTTTCCTACCAAACTTACGGCAAGGCTTACATCAGGTCTGGTACACAGCATGGCATACATAATAGACCCTATGGCTGAGGCATAGGGGATGACGCTCATCTCTTCTATATCTTCTGCCATGGTCGGGCATTGAGCTGAGCTCAATCTTACACCTTGCAATACAGGCAAGAACCCTATCTTGGACTGATCCATATTGAACTTCTTCAATATCTTATCAAGGTATGTGCTTTGTGAAATACCTATGAGGCGTCTCAATCTATCCCTATAGATCTTGATGCCTAATATGTAAGCAACTTCTCCAAGGTCCTTCGTTGAAAAACACTTATTCAAGTAGGCCTTAATGTTGTCCAAAAGTTCTATATCATTTCCCATCAAAAGTATGTTATCCACATATAATATGAGAAATGCTACAGAGCTCCCACTCACTTTCTTGTAAACGCAGGCTTCTCCATAAGTCTGCATAAACCCAAACGCTTTGATCATCTCATCAAAGCGAATGTTCCAACTCTGAGATGCTTGCACCAGCCCATAAATGGATCGCTGGAGCTTGCATACCTTGTTAGCATTCTTAGGATCGACAAAACCTTCCGTCTGCATCATATATAGTTCTTCCTTAAGATAGCCGTTAAGGAATGCCGTTTTGACATCCATCTGCCATATCTCATAATCATAGTATGCGACAATTACTAACATGATTCGGACAGACTTTAGCTTCGCTACAGGAGAGAAAGTCTCATCATAGTCAACCCCTTGAACTTGTCGATAACCCTTAGCAACAATTCGAGCTTTATAGATGGTAACATTACCATCCGCGTCCGTCTTCTTCTTAAAGATCCATTTGTTTTCTATCGCTCGCTGATCATCAGGCAAGTCTGTCAAAGTCCATACTTTGTTTTCATATATGGATTCTATCTCGGATTGCATGGCTTCAAGCCATTTGTTGGAATCTGGGCCCGCCATCGCTTCTTCATAGTTCGAAGGTTCACCATTGTCTAACAACATGATTTCCAGGACAGGGTTGCCATACCACTCTGGTGTGGAACGTGTCCTTGTGGACCTACGAAGTTCAGTAGCAACTTGATCCAAAGTATCTTGATCATCATCATTAATTTCCTCTCCAGTCGGTGTAGGCACCACAGGAACATCTTCCTGAGCTGCGCTACTCACCGGTTCAAGAGGTAGTACTTCATCAAGTTCCACTTTCCTCCCACTTACTTCTCTCGAGAGAAACTCTTTCTCCATAAAGGACCCGTTCTTGGCAACAAAGATCTTGCCTTCAGATCTAAGGTAGAAGGTATACCCAATGGTTTCCTTAGGGTATCGTATGAAGACGCATTTTTCCGACTTGGGTTCGAGCTTTTCAGGTTGAAGTTTCTTGACATAAACATCACATCCCCATACTTTTAGAAACGACAGCTTAAGTTTCTTCCCAAACCATAATTCATACGGTGTTGTCTCAACGGATTTAGACGGTGCCCTATTTAAAGTGAATGTAGCTGTCTCTAGAGCGCATCCCCAAAAAGATAGTGGTAAATCGGTAAGAGACATCATAGATCGCACCATATCCAATAAAGTGCGATTATGACGTTCGGACACACCATTACGCTTAGGTGTTCTAGGCGGCATGAGTTGTGAAATGATTCCACATTTCCTTAAGTGCGTACCAAATTCGTGACTTAAATATTCTCCTCCACGATCTGATCGTAAGAACTTTATCTTTCGGTCACGTTAATTTTCTACCTCATTCTGAAATTCCTTGAACTTTTCAAAGGTCTCAGCCTTGTGTTTCATCAAGTAGACATACCCATATCTACTCAAGTCATCAGTGAGAGTGAGAACATAACGATATCCTCCGTGAGCCTCAACGCTCATTGGACGACACACATCAGTATGTATGATTTCCAATAAGTTGGTTGCTCGCTCCATTGTTCCGGAGAATGGAGTCTTGGTCATTTTGCCCATGAGGCATGGTTCGCATGTGTCAAATGAATCATAATCGAGAGACTCTAAAAGTCCATGAGCATGGAGCTTCTTCATGCGCTTGACACCAATGTGACCAAGGCGGCAGTGCCACAAGTATGTGGGACTATCGTTATCAACTTTACATCTTTTGGTATTCACACTATGAATATGTGTAACATCACGTTCGAGATTCATTAAGAATAAACCATTGACCATCGGGGCATGACCATAAAACATATCTCTCATATAAATAGAACAACCATTATTCTCGGATTTAAATGACTAGCCATCTCGCATTAAACGAGATCCAGATACAATGTTCATGCTCAAAGCTGGCACTAAATAACAATTATTGAGGTTTAAAACTAATCCCGTAGGTAAATGTAGAGGTAGCGTGCCGACGGCGATCACATCGACCTTGGAACCATTCCTGACGCGCATCGTCACCTCGTCCTTCGCCAGTCTCCGCTTATTCTGCAGCTCCTGCTTTGAGTTACAAATATGAGCAACCGCACCGGTATCAAATACCCAGGAGCTACTACGAGCACTGGTAAGGTACACATAAATTACATGTATATCACATATACCTTTAGTGTTGCCGGCCTTCTTATCTACTAAGTATTTGGGTCAGTTCCGCTTCCAGTGACCCTTCCCTTTGCAATAAAAGCACTCAGTCTCAGGCTTGGGTCCATTCTTTGACTTCTTCCCGGCAGCTGGCTTACCGGGCGCGGCAACTTCCTTGCCGTCCTTCTTGAAGTTCTTCTTACCCTTGACTTTCTTGAACTTAGTGGTTTTATTAACCATCAACACTTGATGTTCCATTTTGATCTCTGCCTCTGCTGATTTCAGCATTGAATATAATTCGGGAATGGTATTTTCCATCCCTTGCATATTGAAGTTGTTCATCACAAAGCTCTTGTAGCTCGGAGGAAGCGACTGAAGGATTCTGTCAATAACCGCGTCATTAGGGAGATTAACTCCCAGCTGAGTCAAGCGGTTGTGCAACCCAGACATTTTGAGTATGTGCTCACTGACAGAACTATTTTCCTCCATCTTACAGCTGAAGAACTTGTCGGAGACTTCATATCTCTCGACCCGGGCATGAGCTTGGAAAACCATTTTTAGCTCTTCGAACATCTCATATGCTCCGTGTTGCTCAAAACACTTTTGGAGCCCCGGTTCTAAGCTGTAAAGCATGCCACACTAAACGAGGGAGTAATCATCAGCACGAGACTGCCAGGCATTCATAACGTCTTGGTTCTCTGGGATGGGAGCTTCACCTAGCGGTGCTTCTAAGACATAATCTTTCTTTGCGGCTATGAGGATGATCCTCAGGTTCCGGACCCAGTCTATATAGTTGCTGCCATCATCTTTCATCTTGGTTTTCTCTAGGAATGCATTGAAGTTGAGGTGGACATGAGCGGTGACCATTTGATCTACAATACATATTTGCAAAGGTGTTTAGACTAAGTTCATGATAATTAAGTTCATCTAATCAAATTATTTAATGAACTCCCACTCAGATTAGACATCCCTCTAGTCATCTAAGTGATACATGATCCGAGTCAACTAGGCCGTGTCCGATCATCACGTGAGATGGACTAGTCATCATCGGTGAACATCTCCATGTTGATCGTATCTTCCATACGACTCATGTTCGCGGTCTCTTGTGTTCCGAGGCCATGTCTGTACATGCTAGGCTCGTCAAATTAACCTAAGTGTTTTCCATGTGTAAATCCGTCTTACACACGTTGTATGTGAACGTTAGAATATATCACACCCGATCATCACGTGGTGCTTCGAAACAATGAACTTTCGCAACGACGCACAGTTAGGGGGAACACTTTCTTGAAATTATTATGAGGGATCATCTTATTTACTACCGTCGTTCTAAGTAAACAAGATGCATAAACATAATAAACATCGCATGCAATTGAACAGTGACATGATATGGCCAATATCATATAGCTCCTTTGATCTCCATCTTCGGGGCTCCATGATCATCTTCGTCACCGGCATGACACCATGATCTCCATCATCATGATCTCCATCATCGTGTCTCCATGAAGTTGCTCACCAACTATTACTTCTACTACTATGGCTAACGGTTTAGCAATAAAGTAAAGTAATTACATGGCGTTAAATCATTGACACGCAGGTCATACAATAATTAAGACAACTCCTATGGCTCCTGCCGGTTGTCATACTCATCGACATGCAAGTCATGATTCCTATTACAAGAACATGATCTCATACATCACATATATATCAATCATCATTCATCACAACTTTTGGCCATATCACATCACAAATCATATGCTGCAAAAACAAGTTAGACGTCCTCTAATTGTTGTTGCATGTTTTATGTGGCTGCAATAGGGTTCTAGCAAGAACGTTTTCTTACCTACGTAAAAGCCACAACGTGATTTGCCAACTTCTATTTACCCTTCATAAGGACCCTTTTCATCGAATCCGCTCCAACTAAAGTGGGAGAGACAGACACCTGCTAGCCACCTTATGCAACTAGTGATGTCAGTCGGTGGAACCTGTCCCACGATACCGCTGAAGCAAAATAAGACTAGTAGTGGCAAGAAAGTAGACAACAACTATGCCCACAACAAATTTGTGTTCTACTCGTGCAAAGAGAACTACGCATAGACCTAGCTCATGATGCCACTGTTGGGGAACGTTGCAGAAAATAAAAAAATTCTACGCTTTCACCAAGATCAATCTATGAGTTCACCTAGCAACGAGAGAGAGGAGTGCATCTACATACCCTTGTAGATCGCGAGCAGAAGCGTTCAAGAGAACGGGGTTGAGGGAGTCGTACTCGTCGTGATCCAAATCACAGAAGATCCTAGTGCTGAACGGACAGCACCTCCGCGTTCAACACACATACAGTTGGGAAGATGTCTCCTCCTTCTTGATCCAGCAATGGCGAAGGAGAGGTTGATGAAGATCCAGCAGCACGACGGTGTGGTGGTGGATGCAGCAGCGATCTCGGTAGGGCTTTGCCAAGCTTCTGCGAGAGGGAGAGGTGTAGCAAGGGGAGAGGGGGGTGCCAAGAGCATGGGGTGCGACTTCCCTCCCTCCCCCCTCTTTATATAGGGCCCCTAGGGGGGCACCGGCCCTAGGAGATGGGATCTCTAAGGGGGGGCAGGGGGGCTGGCTTGCCCCCCAAGCCAGGTGGAGGCGCCCCCACCCCTAGGGTTTCCCAATCCTAGGCGCAGGGGGGGCCAAGGGGGGGGGCGCACTAGCCCACCAGGGGCTGGTTCCCCACCCACTTCATCCCATGGGGCCTTCCGGGATAGGTGGCCCCACCCGGTGGACCCCCGGGACCCTTCCGGTGGTCCCGGTACAATACCGGTGACCCCTGAAAGTTTCCCGATGGCCAAAACCTGACTTCCTATATATAATTCTTTACCTCCGGACCATTCCGAAACTCCTCGTGACGTCCGGGATCTCATCCGGGACTCCGAACAACTTTCGGTTTACTGCATACTCATATCTCTACAACCTTAGCGTCACTGAACCTTAAGTGTGTAGACCCTACGAGTTCGGGAGACATGCAGACATGACCGAGACGCCTCTCCGGTCAATAACCAACAGCGGGATCTGGATACCCATGTTGGCTCCCACATGCTCCTCGATGATCTCATCGGATGAACCACGATGTCGAGGATTCAAGCAACCCCGTATACAATTCCCTTTGTCAATCGGTACGTTACTTGCCCGAGATTCGATCGTCGGTATCCCAATACCTCGTTAATCTCGTTACCGGCAAGTCACTTTACTCATACCGTAATGCATGATCCCGTGACCAGACACTTGGTTACATTGAGCTCATTATGATGATGCATTACCGAGTGGGCCTAGAGATACCTCTCCGTCATACGGAGTGACAAATCCCAGTCTCGATTCGTGCCAACCCAACAGACACTTTTGGAGATACCCGTAGTGCACCTTTATAGTCACCCAGTTATGTTGCGATGTTTGACACACCCAAAGCACTCCTACAGTATTCGGGAGTTGCACAATCTCATGGTCTAAGGAAATGATACTTGAAATTTGGAAAAGCTCTAGCAAAATGAACTACACGATCTTTGTGCTATGCTTAGGATTGGGTCTTGTCCATCACATCATTCTCCTAATGATGTGATCCCGTTATCAATGACATCCAATGTCCATAGTCAGGAAACCATGACTATCTGTTGATCAACGAGCTGGTCAACTAGAGGCTCACTAGGGACATATTGTGGTCTATGTATTCACATGTGTATTATGATTTTCCGGATAACACAATTATAGCATGAATAACAGACAATTATTATGAACAAAGAAATATAATAATAACCATTTTATTATTGCCTCTAGGGCATATTTCCAACACATCCGTTATCACCCAACCCGACGCCCAACGCTAATTGGGTAGGTGGGGTGTTGATGTTCATACCTTGCTGAGGCTGTGTGCTCGTGGGTGTGCTCCCGACCGCCTCTAGACGAAGCACACTCTTTGGCCACAACAGGACCCACCCATTGCAACAATCACCAAGCCGCCGCGGTGTCTCCTCGTCATCCACTAGTAGTATTGGAGGAGGCAAATTCTCGTGGCCCGGTTCGACACTGGCCACGGAAACCTTGAAGACGTTCGGGGGGATCGGCCGGCTGTGGAACAATGGTTCCTTCGGCTCCATTATCGTCGCCTTCCCCACGTCCACCTTCTGGTCGCCGATGGTGTACAATATGGTGCACGGGGTTTCGTCGGCCTGCAAAGAAAAGTCTGTGACGTGAGACATCCGAAAGGCAACGAAAACAGGAGATTATACATTTATATTGAAGGGGGCTGGTGTGACAGATACCGTGACGGCGTCGAGCTCAGCCAAAGACGAAGCACTACCGAGCACGTCCGGTGCGGGAGCCGATGCGGGAGCAGGAGCCGGTGCAAGTCTCAGCGCCGGTCTCAGTCTTAGCACTAGTCTGCATGTCGGTCTCAGTCCCCGATGCCACCGGTGGGCCCAGCAACAACATCGGTTGATCGTCGGTAAGGCTAAAAAATTCGTCTGCCACCCGGTAGACGTCATCGCAATCACCAAAACCCTGTCCTTCATCATTGCTAACCATGTTACCTATGATTAAATCTAGTCAATTAATTCTAGACCTAATAAAATGAATAATGACATAAAAAGGCCTATTGTTTTGCAGGAATGTTGACTCCTTCCTGGTGCGGCAAATCCCGGGCACTTAATATGTCCTAGTTTGTAGCACAAGTCATGCCGAAATTCACGGAAAATTTCGGCATGACCTTTGCTAAAAATGGACAAATCGAGAACCTGAAATTTGCCGAAACAGAAATGAATCAACATTCCGGGCAAACATAGGCCACTCAGCATCATTCCCTGGAAACAGTGTTCAAATATCCCTCTTCGACACCGCAACACATGTCCAAATATACACGAGCAACCACATGTCCAAATTTCACAAGCTAATTCAAAAACAAAGTGTAGAAGAAAATTCATTTAACTACTAATAGAAAAAAATTCAGTTAACTTTAGTGCTCTATAATGATGAAAGGAAATTTTTTTTAGTTAACTACTAATTTCATTCATTTAGGTTATTCATTTAACATCACCTAATTAACCTACTGTACCACTACTACTAGCAGCACTACTAACCTAATTAACCTAGCAAAACTCTAGTGCCCTAACTGAAAAACATCTAATTAACATCTATTAGTACCACTATTGCCCTAACCTAATTAACATCTACTAGTATCACTATATACTATACAAGCAGCATCTACCCTAATTAAACCCTACTGCCCTAACTAACTTTTGTTGTAAACCAAATTTTTTGCTCTAAACTAATTTTTGCTCTAACATCTACTACTTAACATCCTTTGCTCTAAACTAAATTTTTTGCTATAAACAAACTTTTGCTCTACTAATTTTTTCTCTA
>NC_057804.1:600073070-600138923 GCF_018294505.1 Triticum aestivum
GAGCCGCTGTTTAAGTGAAACGTAACGGTAGCGCGTTTCCGAAATGCGCTATAGCTAAGTTAGCTACAGCGCGTTTCCTGAAACCCGCTACTGCTATTCCTTTCTCCTTTTTTCCCTTTTTTCTTTTATTTTTCTTTATATTTTATTTTTTCCTTTTTCCTTTTTCTATTTCTTTCATTTTCATTTACTTTTCTACTTGTTTTTCACTTTATTTTATTTCCGTTAGCAGCAGCGCCTTACACGTAAGCGCGCTACAGCTAAGGAGAGTAGCACTAGCACTGGGCCAGTATACGCGCTACTACTAGGTTGGGCTAGCCATGTGCGCCTAGTTCAAACATAGCAGCAGCGCATTTCTCTTGTACGTGCTACTGCTAAAGTCATAGCAGTAGCGCGGTTTATTTACGCGCGCTGCTACTAAGTAGCAGTAGCGTTTGATTTTGTACATCGCTACTGGTAACATTCTGTGTATAAGGTTTTCCCTAGTAGTGCTAGTTGCATATCTAGACAACCTACTTTGATGCAAAGTTTAATTGGGTAAAGAAAAGCTAAAAATTGTTAGTTGCCTATTCACCCCCCCTCTAGTCAACTATATCGATCCTTTCAATTGGTATGAGAGCCTCATCTCTTAATTAAGGGCTTTACCATCCTAAGAGTATGGTTGACACCATAGACGGTGAGGAGGAGCACCCCGGTGTGAATCCTTCTTCGTCTATGGCCGATGGGGGATCCCCGGTCTCACATAAGGAATTCAATGTGGCTTTGGACACATTGAAAACCTCCATGACGACTGAGGTCAAAGGCATGTTCAAAGAGTTCCTTGATGGTCTGAAATTATCCAACGCACCTTTGGAAGTGGCCGCTCCCACTAACAAGGTGGCGGATGCAATCTCCGATAAGGGGGGAGCTTCTAGTGATAAAGTTCCTTTATCTAGTGGTAGAAATGGTAGCCGCATCTTTGCCCATGTTGAACCTCCTCTTACTTATGGAGGGCCGGTTCCCTCCATTCATTTAAATCATGTGGGTTCTCCTCCTAAGATTGTGAAAAATGAGGATTTTGACTCTTGGGTCTATTGCTTTAAACGTCATTTAAACCATGTTAATACTAATCTTTGGAGAATTATTTAGCAAGGTTCCTATCCGCATGACCCAAGCAACTTTACCCCGAGAGAAGCCGTGGATCATCAATTCAATGAGAATGCCCTCTTCATCATCCAAGACGCAATTCCATCCGAAGACATTGCACATCTCCGACCGTTCAACGTGGCCAAGGAAGCATGGCACCATGTGGTTTCTCTTTACAAGGGAAGCGCAAGCATTCAACGCTCCAACTATGAAGTGGTGCAAGATGAAGCCGATGAGTTTGCAATGAATGAAGATGAAGAACCTCATGAGCTTTACTGGAGATTAACCACTCTCGCGGTCTCTCTCCGAGATCATGTGAGCAAGGATACAGATGATAATTGGATCAAGCGCAAATTCCTCAAGGCCATGATGCCTTACCACAAGGCCATGTCCTCTGTCATTCATCAAAGGCCGGAATTCCACACCTCGTCCTCAAGTGAAGTGTTGGATGAGTTTGTGGCAATGAGGATCTTGGACAAGACCACCGACAATGCGGTGTTGCGTTCTCAAAGAGCAAAGAAGCCCAACCTTGCCTTGAAGGCCAAGGCTAGTGTAGAAGAAGAGGATGAAGAGGAAGATGAGGAGAGCAACCCCGAAGATACGAAATATGATTATCATGAGCACATAGCTCTTTCTTCAAGGCAATTTTGGATCAAGAAGAACTCAAGGCCCAATTTCAACAAGAACAACTCAAGTGGCTTCAAGGGCAAGCAACGTGTGAGAACATGTTACAATTGTGGCAATGTGAGCCATTTTGTTGTGGAGTGCCCTTACGAGAAGCGGGAAGACAATGGTGGCAAGCTCATCCGATAAGACAAAGCCAAGTCCTTCCCTAACAAGAACAACTTCACCAAGAAGACTCCGACCAAAGGGTTGGTGGCACAAGAATAATACAATGAGGATGATGATGATGATGAAGATGGTGAAGCCATGGCCATGGCCTCCCTTGCCATTGCCACAACTCCACGGGTGTCTCTCTTCGATTCACCCAACGAGAACATGACCGCCAAGTGCCTCATGGCCAAAGCTACCATCATTACTACTCCTTCCTTGTCGGATTTCATTGATGAAAGTGAGGGGTCTAATGAGGAAGTAAATGAATTTGAGGCTTTTATGAGTAAGCTCAAGGGCAAATCCAAGAAGCACTTCGTTGCTCTCTTAGAACAACTTGGTGAAGCCAATGACATGATCGAGGCTCATGAAGAAACCATCTCTAAGATGGAAGGTCATAGTCATGACTATGCTGATGAGATATTGGATCTCTCTAATGTGCTTGAGGAAGAGCGTGTTCATCGTTTGGCTCTTGAGGAGTCACACAACGACGACCATGCTAAATTAAAGAAAGATCTTGATCATGCTCTTGTTGTATCTCGTGTGCTCGATTCCGAGAAGGCTAAACTTGGGGTTGACCATGCTAGACTAGGAGTTTGAATACTTGACAAGGCTCGCAAGGTCTTGAAGGGTACTCATGCTAGCCTCAAGGAGTCTCATGATCAACTCCAAGTGAAGCTAACCAAGGAGAAAGCCACTTTTCCTCATATGGTCTTAATTGATAACGCAAATGCTACTAACCCGTGTTGTGAGCATGTGCATCTTGTGGAGGAAAATTCCAAGTTGAAGGAGCAACTTGAGAAAGGCCTTGTGTCTTGCATACAAGGTGAGAAAAATCGCAATGACCTTTTGAGCAATCAAAAGGAAGTTGTGGCCAAGGAAGGAGTTGGGTTCGCACCCAAGTCCAAGAACAAGGCGAAGAATGACAAGGCCAAACGACCTCCTACTCTCAAGCAAACTTTTGTGAAGGATTGAGAGGGTGCTTCTAAGGAGAAGAAGAACAATGTGAAGGTGGTGATGTCAAAACGGGAAATGCCACCCCTTCCAACAAAGCCGGCGACTTTAACCCTTCCTATGTGTTGTGCCGTGCTAGTGATGGGCATGTTTATGCTAAATTTATTGGTTCTCCCTATGAGTACATTGAATGGTCTATTTGGGTTCCTAAGACCCTTGTTACAAACATCAAAGGACCCATTACAAAATGGATACCTAAAACCAAGCATTGATCTCTTGTAGGTGTTTGCTTCCGGTGGGGGATCATGGTTGCTCGATAGTGGAGCCACAAATCATATGACCGGAAGCAAAGACTTGGTGATGGACATGCACACGATCCCATCTATGCCCACCAATGTCGAGTAGGGTGATGCCTCGTCTTCCAAGGTATTGGGTCTTGGCAAGGTTGTCATTTCTCATGATCTCACGATCGATAAAGTCATGCTTGTTGAGTCCCTTGCGTACAATTTACTTTCCGTTCGTCAACTTGCACTCATGGGCTTTGCCACATTCTTTGATATTGATACCGTCACCCTCTTGTGGAGCAAGACTCTTAAAGTAGCCTTTGTTGGGCATGTCGAGAATGGTCTTTATGTGATTAACTTTCCGGAGCGACCCACTAAGACCGCGACATGCCTAATGGCTAAAGTTGATGTGGGATGGCTTTGGCATCGCCGGTTAGCCCACGTCAATATGAGATCTTTGCAAAGTCTTCTCAAGGGGGATCATGTCCGTGGACTAACAAACGTTAGCTTTGCCAAAGATCATTCTTGCAGTGCGTGTATCGAAGGAAAGCTACATGAGAAGGCTCACCCTCCCACGACTATCATCTACTCGAAGAGACCCTTGGAGCTCCTTCACATGGATCTCTTTGGGCCTCCATCCTTTGATAGTATTGGGGGTAGAAAGTATTTCTTGGTGATTGTCGATGATTACTCAAGGTACACTTGGCTATATTTCTTCAAGAGGAAGAGTGAAACCCAAAAAACTGTCATCGACTTTGCTAATGAAGCTCAACGTCAACATGGTGCAAAGATCTTGACAATAAGAAATGACAACGACACCGAGTTCAAGAACTACACCTTGGATGAGTTTTTAGTGATGAGGGGATCAAGCATCAATATTCCGCACCATACACCCCTCAACAAAATGGTGTAGCGGAGAGGAAGAACCGGACGTTGATGGATGCGGTAAGGACCATGATGGCGGAGTTCAAGTCTCCTTACAACTTTTGGGCCGAAGCCATCAACATCGCGTGTCATGCATCCAATCGTCTCTATCTCCGCAAAGGGTTGAACAAGACTCCATATGAAATACTCACCGGTAACAAGCCCAACCTCAAGTACTTCCGGGTGTTTGGTTGTAAGTGTTTCATTGTCAAGAAAGGTGTTCGTTTGTCTAAATTTGAGGTTAGAGCCCATGAGGGCATATTTGTTGGCTATGCTACAAACTCTCATGCTTACCGTGTCCTCAACAAGTCCACGAGACTCATTGAGGAGATGTGTAACGTGGAGTTTGACGAGAATAACGGCTCCCAAGTGGGGCAAAGTGGTACTTGTGATGTAGGTGATGAAATTCCTCCCCAAGACACAAGAAGAATGGGTGTTGGTCATATCCTACCCATTGAGGAACCCCTTGTGGACGAAGGAGAAGGACAATGCTCCACTCAAGTGGAGCCATCACCAACCCAAGACCCACACGCTTCTGAAGAACAAAGTGAAGGCCCTCAACCAAGTGAACAAGATCAAGGGCGAGATCAACCTCAAGATGGTGGTGATCCACCAAGTGATGCCCAAGGTCGAGTTCTCCCTTCTGAGCAAGTTCAGGATCAAGAGCAAGCTCAAGATCAAGAACAAGCTCAAGACGACGCTCAAGATGATCAAGTTTCCGCTCCTCTTCTCACACCTGAGGAGGAATTGGAGCGTCGTGCCACTAAGATTGCATCCAAGCTCACAACCAAAGGTCATCTCATGAAGAATGTGCTTGGAAGCCTAAGAAAGGGGGTAAGCACTCGTAGACAATAAGCAAAATATTATGAACATCACGCGTTTGTTTCTTGTGTCGAACCCCAAAAGGTCTATGAAGCGCTCGAGGATCTGGATTGGCTCAATGCCATGAATGAAGAACTCAACAACTTCGAGCACAACTAGGTGTGGAGATTTGTGCCAAGGACAACAGGGAATCATAATGTCATTGGAACCAAGTGGATATTCAAGAACAAGCAAGATGCTCATGGGATCATTGTTCGCAACAAGGCTCGTTTGGTGGCACAAGGCTACTCCCAAGTCGAGGGTGTCGACTATGGTGAAACCTTTGCTCCCGTTGCTCGCCTTGAATCTATTCGTTTGTTGATTGCTTATGCTTCTCGTCATAACTTCAGGTTGCAACAAATGGATGTGAAGAGTGCTTTTCTTAATGGTCCTATTAATGAGTTGGTGTATATCAAACAACCCCCGGGGTTCAAGGACCCCTATTTCCCCGATCATGTGTACCAACTCGACAAGGCACTCTATGGCCTTAAACAAGCCCCACGTGCGTGGTATGAGCATCTTACCGAGTTGTTGCAAGATTGTGGGTTTGAAATTGGGAAAATCGACCCCACTATTTTTACTAAGAAGGTCAAAGGGGAGTTGTTTGTATGCCAACTATATGTTGATGATATTATCTTTGGTTCCCCTAACAAAGCTTTCACTGAAGAATTTGCCGCTCTCATGACCTCAAAGTTCAAGATGTCCATGATGGGAGAGTTGAAGTTCTTTCTCGGGTTCGAAATCAAACAAGGAAGAGAAGGCACTTTCATCAACCAAGCAAAATACACCCAAGACATGCTCAAGAGATTCAAGCTAATTGATGTCAAGCCGGCCTCCACTCCAATGCCCATCAAATGCCAACTTGACATAGATCCCAACGCTAAAGCGGTGGATCAAAAGGTATATCACTCCATGATTGGCTCCTTGCTTTACCTTTGTGCATCTAGACCAGATATCATGTTGAGTGTGGGAATTTGTGCACGGTTTCAAGCCGCACCTAAGGAAAGTCACTATGTGGCGGGCAAGCAAATCTTTTGATATTTGTCTCATACCCCAAACTTTGGCTTATGGTACCCAGGAGGAGCCAACTTTGTTCTTTTGGGCTATTCAGACTCAGATTGGGCGGGAGACAAAGTGGATAGGAAGTCCACCTCAGGAGGGTGCCAATTTCTTGGATGCTCTTTGGTGAGTTGGTCTTCGAAGAAGCAAAGTTGTGTGTCTCTCTCGTCCACCGAAGCGGAGTATGTGGCTGCCGGTAGTTGTTGTGCTCAACTTCTATGGATGAGGCAAACTTTGAAGGATTATGGTGTCATTTGTGATGAAGTGCCTCTTTGGTGTGATAATGAAAGTGCCATCAAGTCTCTCTCAGTCCGGTGCAACACTTCAAGACGAAGCATATTGAGATTCGGTATCATTTCATCCGGGATCACATTAGGCGAGGGGAGATCACGCTCAAGTATGTCAATGCTCATGATAACCTTGCGGATATTTTCACGAAGCCCTTGAATGAAGCAAGATTTCGCGAGTTAAGGCATGAGCTAAATATCATTGATTCGAGCAATGTAGCTTGAACTCTTGCACACCCCACCATACTCAACTCGATATCTTGTTTAGATGTAGGCATGGAGGGGGAGTGTTGTTCTCTCAATGAACTCTCCCTCCCCCCATTATGCATAAATTGATCAAGTCTTTCACATTAGCCATTCTTGATGGTACTTATGCTTCAAAGATGAGTTTTGGTCATGGGCCCAAGGTTAAAATCTTCGCGGTGCCATACCTCCTGACTCAAACATAGGTGGCCTCACCCACCGCCCTCTCTTGGAGAGGAGTGTATTTCTTGTCTTCTCTTTGGTGTTTTTCTGCCTATTTGTTTGCTCTCCCTTCTCGTCGGTTCGTTCACCTTTTTGAGCTAAGCCCCTTTGTGTGTCTAGTCCTTGAGTTCGTGGTTGAGCGGTACTACTGCTGGTGGTGCGCGGTACTACCGCTGATGGTCATCAAGCGGTACTACCGCCTACCCCAACTGTCGGGGGGATGAACCCGGGGCAGGCAACGGAACCCGGATCCTTTTCAAAAACAGCGGGGCTCGCATCGCCCCTCAAACCGGCACGCGCCTGGCCGGGTCGCTCGACCCGGCAAGGCCCACAACCCGGCCAAGCTCTCCGACCCAGCAAGGCACGTCGACCCGGCTCAACAACTGGCACGAAACAGCCAAGCCCGACGCAACCAAGGCTTCCCCAACAAGCCGGCCCCACCCATGGCGTGCTCCGCAATTCAGCCACGGGTCAGCTCCCGTCCCATCCAGGCCGTACGATGGGACGAGACTTCAATCACCGATGACCAAGACAACAGTGCCCCCACCCATGCCTATGGTCAGCCGGAGCGTGGCAACAGTGCCCCTCACCTGCCCACTGACCTGGGCTGGCGTGGAAATAGTGCCCCTGCCCTCGCCACTGACGACAGCAAGCGGCGACCTGACGGGGCATCACTGTACATGACTCGACTCGGCCTCACCCTGACGATCGACAAGACGACGCACAGTCCCCCTTGGCATGCAGGGCCCGCACCTAGGGGAACCCGGCGAACCACAGGCCCCGAGCGGGACCCAGCTCGGGTTCCCGGACACCGACAACCCGGACCCACCGACTCATAATATTGCCATTGTATCCCTGGGGGGTTGGTCTATAAAACCCCCCCAGGAGCCCAAGCATATACGGGCAGGTGATGTATGTAGAGAACAGGAGCAAGTAAGCAGCTAGCCACCGAAACAGCCACCCCAGAGAGAAGGGGCAACCCAAGCCTTGGCTAGCTCCCTTCCTCTCCCATACAGCTCCAGGAACGACATTGTACAATCGAACATCAAACTACACTCGGCAGGACTAAGGGTATTATCTCTCCAGAGAGCCCGAAACCTGGGTATGTCCGGCGTCCCGCGCCCGCTCATGCCAACCTCGCCTCTGGAGCCCACCAGCGCCCTCGAGCCTCCTCCTCTCTTTAGCCATCCATTGGCATCTGCCGTGCGCCCACCACGACAGTTGGCACCCACCATGGGGCAGCTCGAGGAGCTGGCCGCGAGCATGCTTCAGACGGGGCCCTCTTCCTACTCCGACGAGTCCATCGCGCTCGCGGACGACGTCGTCGGCACGCTCGCCGCCTCCTTCGCCGCGCTATGCATCTCCAATGCGTTCGTGGCCGACGAGTACCCCCAGCGAGGTGCTCAGCTACTACGACTCTCCCCTCTCCCTCGGCGGTGGCATTTCCGCCGGGGCAATGGACGTCCATGTGGAGGTTTTCGTCACCGGCGATGGCGCCTCCTCCTCGTCGAGCAAGTTGAGGAAGGCCGCGGAAGCCAGGGCCGCAGCGGAATGGACCGAGCCGTCCGATCCGTTGCGTGCTGCAATGCAAAGCCTCCGCATCCCCATCAGCACCGACGTCGACGCCACCAACGCCGCTGAGGCCTGAACTCCGCTCGAGGAAAGGCGCCAGCAGATGCTGGACCTGTCCAGGACGCTCACCTCCACCAAGCATCTCCTGGACGCCGCTCAGCTGGAGCACAACGCCGCCTACGGATTCACGCCCTACAAGGCCGGGCCAGGACGGGTCGCTGATGTGCATACCCGGGGAGGAGCGATCGGCCGGGCCCTCGGCGTCGTCCGGACTGTCTACGAGACCCGAGTGAAGAACATGCGCGCTGCCTAGGCAGCCGCAGTCGGCCTGGACCGGCTCACGGGTGAGGAGCTGCAGGAGCGCATCGGGCGGATGCGTGAGCTCCTCAACACGGCCAACACCCAACAGGACCGCCTCAACCAGCTCGCCAAGCCGGCGGGATCCGGCTCCGCCCGCCTTGGCGGACCCGGCGAACTTCTGCACACGGCTTCCTCGCCACCCGACGAGGCGCACTCCAGCCAAGCCCGGAATTGGCGTGACCCGGCCGCCATAGCCGATGGTGTCTTGGGCGACGAGCCCGCCTTGGAGACCCAGCACGGACCCCGCGAGCGTGGCCGATGTCTGGCTCCGACCGACCCGGCCCCTCGGGGCCTGGCCGCCAATCAACTCGGCCCACGCGCCATCGACGATGCCGACGCTCGCCACCGCCTCGATCAGCTCGATCGCGCCTGGAGGTGGAGGAGAGCAGCGCTATCGGGCCTGCATGCTTCGGCCCACGCATCCGGGACGAGCCCTTTCCCAAAGGATTCATGCTTCCCCGCGACACCCCCAAGTACAACGGGACCGTGAAGCCAGAAGACTGGATCACCGACTACACTATGGCCATTGGCATCACCGGTGCCAATCACCATGCGCTACGCACCGCTCATGCTCCAGGGGTCAGCCCGCACATGGTTGAACAGTCTGCCGATGGGCAGCAACAACACGTGGGTCGATTTCGAGGAGGCCTTCGTCCGCAACTTCACGGGGACCTACAAGCGACCCGGCCGCCCTAGCTAGCTCGCCATGTGTGTGCAGGGGCCAACGGAGACCGGTCGCGGGTACCTCGCACCCTGGACCGAGCTCCGAAACAGCTGTGAGGCTGTCCATGAAGTCCAGGCGATCCAGTACTTCATCAACGGGTGCCGAGACGGCACCCTCCTCAAGCACAAGCTCTTGCGCTCCGAGCCGGCCACCATGGCTGTGCTCATGGTAACGGCGGACAAATACGCCAACGCCGACTCCGCCATGAAGATCCAGGTGGCGCTAGACGAAGCCGGCAAGGCGAAGCCGGTTCCCCCTCCGAAGCCGGCCGGCGAAAGCAGCCAGCAGCAGCTGAGGGAGTCCTGGGTAAGGGGGTATCCGGACTGCCGGACTATATACTTTGGCCGGACTGTTGGACTATGAAGATACAAGATCGAAGACTTTGTCCCATGTCCGAATGGGACTCTCCTTGGCGTGGAAGGCACGCTTGGCGATTCGGATGTAGATCTCCTTCTTTGTAAACCGACTCTGTGTAACCCTAGCCCCCTCCGGTGTCTATATAAACTAGAGGGTTTAGTCCGTAGGACACAACAACAATCATACCATAGGCTAGCTTCTAGGGTTTAGCCTCTCTGATCTCGTGGTAGATCAACTCTTGTAATACTCATATCATCAAGATCAATCAAGCAGGAAGTAGGGTATTACCTCCATCGAGAGGGCCTGAACCTGGGTAAACATCGTGTCCCCAGCCTCCTGTTACCATTAGCCTTAGACACACAGTTCGGGACCCCCTACCCGAGATCCGCCGGTTTTGACACCGACAATGGTGCTTTCATTGAGAGTTCCTCTGTGTTGTCACTGTAAGGCTTGATGGCTTCTCCAACCTTCAACAACGCTGTTTTGGGTGAGACTTTTCTCCCTAGACAGATCTTCGTGTTCGGCGGCTTCGCACTGCGGGCCAACTCGCTTGGCCATCTGGAGCAGATCGGTAGCTACGCCCCTGGCCATCAGGTCAGGTTCGAAAACCTAAACTACACTGCCAACATCCACGGAGACTTGATCTTTGACGGATTCGGGCCCATGTCAGGAGCGTCGAACGATCGCGACGTGCATGACCTAGATCTGCCGTCGGACAGTATTCGGAACATCGCACCTGCTACGACTCCGGACTTCGTTCCAGAGCAGGGCGTGCCTTCCGAGGACGGGTGGATGGACCCCGGCCCGGAGGCTGCACACTCATCGGCGTTGGAGCCGAACACAGATTCCTCCCCTAAGGAAGCCTGTATTTCCGGACCCTCGGACTCGTCTCTGGCCGTATGTTCCGGACCGCGCGCATTTGTGTCCGTCGAATCTAACTAGGCTCCGGTTATGGAATTCACCGCCGCAGATATCTTTCAGCACTCACCCTTCGGAGACGTGCTAGATTCTCTAAGGTCTCTCTCTTTCTATCAGGAGACTCCTGGCCGAACTATGTCCAGCTCGAGTGGGAAGCTGGCGACGAAGAAATTTGTTACCCACCCACCACCCACTTAATAGCCACGGTCGATCACTTGACCGACGTGCTTAACTTCGATTTCGAAGACATCGATGGTATAGACGATGATGCGGGAGAAGAACAGGAACGACCGCCCACAAGGCGCTGGACTGCCACCTCTTCATATGATATATATATATATATATGGTGCATACTCCCAAAGAAACCAATGGCGATGAGGCAACGGGAGATAACCCTTCTGGGAAGAAATCAAAGCATGGGCGTCATCGGCTCCGCTCCAAGCCCCGCAACAACAACACCGGCACTGGAGAAGAAAATCCAGATGGTGCCTAAGAGGATACGATCCTGATCAACCCACCTTCGAGCAAGCCGAACAGGAAAACGGGCAGGTAAGCCCAGACGAACAGGCGACGGACGGATACTTGGAGGACGATAACTATATGCCTCCCTCCAAAGACGAGGTGAGCCTCAGTGATGACGAATTCGGCGTACCAGAGGATCCCATAGAGCAGGAGCGCTTCAAGCGCCGGCTTATAGCCACTTCAAGAAGCCTGAAAAAGAAGCAGCAACAGCTCCAAGTTGATCAGGATCTGCTCGCAGACAGATGGACTGAAGTTCTAGTGGCCGAGGAATACGGACTCGAGCCCCCTAGCAGGGGATACCCAAAGCACAAACCGCTAGAGGAAGAGGCCGAAGAGCCTGAACTTCCAGCACAAGATGGGGCTGACTGGCCACCCCATGGCCGGGATAAAACGGCATATCAGGCCGGATACCAGCCCGCACCCCCATGACGGTTCACTACGACCCGGGGCAATATGCAAGACCTGCGAGACACATTGGAAAACAACGCAGGACAACCAAGATCGATCTACGGATCACGGGGGCGCGCCACGGCTCATGACACTGATCGTCATGCCGGATACCATACTGATAAATCCGGTCGGGCCGAACATAACCGACCAGACCTAATCGGACTGCGCCACAACATAGCCCGGCACAAAGGCGCCGCACACCCCCTCTGCTTCACTGATGAAGTAATGGAACATGAATTCCTAGAAGGGTTTAAACCTATCAACATCGAGTCATACAACGGCACAACAGACCCCGCGGTGTGGATCAAAGATTTCCTTCTCCACATTCACATGGCTCGCGGTGATGACCTACATGCCATCAAATACCACCCACTCAAGCTTAAGGGGCCAGCCAGACATTGGCTGAATAGCCTGCCAGCAAACTCCATTGGCAGTTGGGAAAATCTCGAGGATGCATTCCTCAATAACTTCCAGGGCACCTACATGCGACCACCAGATGCTGATGACTTAAGTCACATTACCCAACAGCCCGGAGAGTCAGCCAGGAAATTCTGGACTCGGTTCCTAACTAAAAAGAACCAAATCATCGACTGTCCGGATGCCGAGGCCCTGGCGGCCTTTAAGCATAATATCCGTGACAAGTGGCTTGCCCGACACCTCGGCCAAGAAAAACCGAAGACCAATGCGGCCCTCACGACACTAATGTCCCGCTTTTGCGCGGGTGAGGACAGCTGGCTGGCTCGCAGTAACACCGCGCCAGGAAACCCTTGCACTTTAGATATTTGTGACAGTAACGGAAAGCCACGGGGCAACAGACACAAGCGTCGAAACAATGGCGACAATGTTGAGGATACGACAGTCAATGCCGGATTCAGCAACCCCATATCCAGTCAGCGAAAGAAGCCATTCAAAAGAAACAATCCTGGATCGTCTAGTCTAGACCGCATACTCGATCGCTCATGCCAGATTCACGACACCCCCGATAAACCAGCCAATCACACTAACAGAGACTGTTGGGTGTTCAAACAGGCCAGCAAGATAAATGCCGAGAACAAGGACAAGGGGCTGCGTAGCGATGATGACGAGGAGCCCCAGCATCCGAACATTGGAGGGCAGAAGAAATTTCCTCCCCAGGTGAAAACGGTGAACATGATCTATGCCACTCACATCCCCAAACGGGAGCGAAAGCGTGCACTTAGGGACGTCTATGCGATGGAGCCCGTCGCCCCAAAATTCAACACATGGTCATCCTGCCCGATCACCTTTGATCGTAGGGACCATCCCACCAGCATCCATCACGGCGGCTCAGTCGCATTGGTCCTTGACCCAATCATCGACGGCTTCCACCTCACACGCGTCCTCATGGACGGTGGCAGCAGCCTAAACCTACTTTATCAGGACACAGTGCGGAAAATGGGCATCGATCCATCACAGATCAAACCCACCAAAACCACCTTCAAAGGTGTAATTCCAGGGGTAGAGGCTCGCTGTACAGGCTCAATAACACTGGAAGTGGTCTTCGGATCTCCGGATAACTTCCGAAGCGAAGATTTAATCTTTGATATCGTCCCTTTCCGTAGTGGCTATCACGCACTACTTGGACAAACCGCATTTTCCCAATTCAACGTGGTCCATCACTATGCATACCTTAAGCTCAAGATGCCAGGACCTTGCGGGGTTATCACAGTCAAAGGAAACACAGATCGCTCCTTCCGTACAGAAGAGCACACTGCGGCCCTCGCGGCCGAAGTACAAAGCAACCTCCTTCGACAAACTGCCAATTCGGCAACGACAACCCCGAGCACCGTCAAGCGAGTCCGGAGTACCCTGCAACAGGACCATCAGTCACGCCAGGAGCTCGATTAGCAATCCAGCCTCCACCCCAGCCTCATTCAGGCGGCGTTCGTGCCACGCGTACATAAATACGCGCTCAAAATACCATGGGCATAGGTGGAGGCAAGATGACAATGCGGCGAGAGTGCGGTTCAGCCGCAAGGAGGCCCGCATACCATTTTTTCTTTTTTCCAGGAACCCACTTTCAGGCAGCTCCTTCAGAGAGATCGGATAACCGGACTCATTACAGACGGGACACCAAGGAGGCAGGAGGCGTTGCACATAAGGGAATACTCAGGTGGTCTTCTTCAATGATCGTTATACCTGTTCTTACATACCCGCATGTAGCCTGCCCTTGGATAGGACATGTCAAATAGTCCTATTTCTTTCTGCTTAATGCATTGATTGTACACCTACGCTTTGCCGTATTGTCCAAATAAACTGGAAGTAGTACACAACGTCAGCTTCTTATTACTACCTTCATATTTTCCATTGAATATTTATTCAATACTGCATCCGTACATTTTTGTATGCTCAGTTTGCCAGGGGCTTCTTATCGAGCCCATAATATAGCAAGAAAAGTCCGAACACTTTCGACAGTGCGGCACCCCAAACTTATAGCATTATATGCATCAGCTCCGAATCATGTCTTGGGTCAATAGTTGGGTTAGCCCGGCTCCCTTGTTTTGGTACCTTACGTTCCGTTATATCGGCTAAGGTAGCGCAGGGAGAACTGCGACTGTGTCCCGGTTCTTCCGGATGAGCACCTCAGTAGAGAAAGCCGAAAACTGACCGTCATGATGCGGCGAGAGCTGGTCGCTGTTCGCGAGGTACTAAATCCTTAAAGAGTTTTTCCGCTTAAGGCAAGGAATCGGCCTTGCTCGATTTAGGCATGCATAGCATCCCAGTTCGGCCTTCTGAATACTAGGGGCTTCGCCGAAATTTAAAATTATAGACTTCTATGGCCAAGTGAGAGTTATAAAGCCGAATAGTCCGATTGCCTTGTTCGCTGCACCAAACACCTCCTTAAAGGACCAAGAACATGGATAAAGAGTGTTTGGGCTTCCACGAACACCCCAGTACTAGTTACAAGGGGGCGGAAGCCGACGACTGGCCTACTTTCAGATTTTGATAAACGACCGCAGAGAAGGTAATATTTTAAATCAAATAAAGTGTTATATAGCACAAACAAACCCGTTCTCATATTACATGGACGACATGAGTACATTCACTCAAAAATTATGTTTTTAGGACATTCATTCGCCACAAGCCGAGCACCTTTCATATCGCCATCATAATATTTTTCGGGGTAGCGATGCTCCTTGCCTCCGGGGGTCCATCCTTCACGAGCTTCTCAGCATCCAGCTTGGCCCAATGCATCTTCGCGCGGGCAAAAGCCCGTCGGGCACCCTCAATACATACGGACTGCTTGATCACTTCTAGTCGTGGACAGACATGCACCATCCGCTTCACCAGGCCAAAGTAGCTATCGGGCAGTGGCTCGCCAGGCCACATCTGGACTATGAGATCCTTCATGGCCTGTTCGGACGCATTATGGAGTTCGACCAGCTGCTTCAGCTGGTCACTCAGAGGCATCGGGTGTTCGGTCCCAGTATATTGGGACCAGAACAACATCTCCATGGAGCTCTCCTCTTCAGCGCGATAGAACTCCGCGGCATCTGAAATGCTGCGTGGCAGATCTGCGAATGCCCATGGAGAGCTCCGTATTCGTCTAAGTAAAAGAAATGACTCCTCCACATGCTTGCTTTGCATAAAGAATGTCTTACCCTACGCTATCTTCTTGGCCGCCTGGATTTCCTGAAGGGCCTTTTGGGCTTCGGCCTTGGCATCTGCCGCACTCTGGAGGGCCTTCGCAAGCTCAGACCCTTGCGTCTTGAAGTCATGCTCCAAGGACTCGAACTTTTCGCCGAGCTCCTGGACCTCTTGTTGTACCTCTCCCACCCGAGCATCTTGCTTCTCGCGCTCGGTGCGCTCCGTATCCGCCTTGGCTTCGGCCGCAGACATCGCTTCCTTCAGGGCCGCCACTTCGGTCGCGGTCCCTATCAAAAGCCATGATGCTTCTTGTTAGCATCATCAACCTTTTCTCCTTTATAAGACATACGGACGGGGTTTCACTTACCTTTGTTCTCCTCGAGCTGCTTCTTCACGAGGCCGAGCTCTTCTTCGGCCTGCCCCAGTTCACGCTTGAGTCCGGCAACCTCAGCCGTGCGCGCAGTGGCGGTCAACAGCAGTGCCTACAGACAATTACACTTAGCTTCCTGTGGTTTTTTAGTTGACCTCCGTTTGGCTTTTCTTTCCGAACACCAACCAGAGTATCAGGGGCTACTATCTATCGGGTGATATTTCCTCACACTTTTTCATTACTTACCTCAAAGCCTGTTAGCAAGCTGGTGCAGGCTTCGGTCAATCCGCTCTTGGTGAACCAAACCTTCTCAATCACCATACTCATGAGAGTACGGTGTTTGTCGTCGATGGAAGCGCCCCGAAGCACTTCCAACAACTTATCTGATGCCTCCGGCTGGGCGGAGGTCATCGGCACGGCCGGCTCACTCTCCTTTGTGAGGGGCTGCCTTCTGGAATCCGGAGCCTTTGGAGGCTCCGGCGCAGTAACCGGCTGGGAGCCAGGCTTGCTCTGGCTCCCATCTTCACAATCCATGGGGGTCCTACCCCTCATGTGTCCGGCGCCTGGGATTTTGCCTTGGGGCGTCTCCGGAACCATCGCCTCCTACTCCGGCATACTCCGGGACAACACCTCGGTGTCATCCGCAGGTCGTGGGGAGGTGGCCGTCGGGAGTGAATTCATCTTCGACTCGTCCAGAGACTCCTCCGAAGAGGACACCCCGAGATTGGACCTGGCCGGACTGCATATACGTGTTCGGCGTCATTACAAACCATGAGGTCAAAGTCCCACAGAAAAGTATTATGGAATGCGGATACTTACGACCTCTCCCGGGGTTTGCCCCTGGGCAGCCACTCCTCGTCGCTGTAAATGGTGGTAGTGGAGTGATCTGGAAGGGACGCCTTTCCCTTCTTCAGCGTCCCAGCCTCCCCCGATGGGGCAGCCTTCCTTTTCTTCTCCTCCCTAGTACGGGGAGGGGCATTTCTTTGTGTTTCCCCCCGTCCTTAGGGGGAATCTTCTTCGTCATCTTCAGATGATGACTCTATCACGGCCCTGCGCCAGAGACTTTTTCTGGTCCCGGCGGCCGCCTTCTTGGACCCTTCGCCCCCCTCAGTTGAGGCGGCCTTCTTCTTCCTCTCCTCCCCTTCGTGGGAGGAGTGCGCCTCGTCCTCTTCTGGCGAGGCATCGGGTGCGGCCTCGCGACGAAGACCCTTCCGGGTCCCCGTGGCCTTCTTTTCGGCCTTTTTCTCCAGCACCTTGTAAGGCGTCAGAACCAGCATCTCCGCTAGGAGTGCGTCTACTGGGTCCTCGAGCAATGGAGCCGGACAGTCATTCCGCTCCGCCATCTCCACCCAATCATGTTCGGTCAGCATGGTGACTTAAAAAACCCTCCCACAAATATACTGGGAAAAGGAGCATCTTGTGATAATCAGAGGACTTACCGGATTGGCAAGGCGCGTTGCGCTGAGCCCATGGTCCTTGGAAAGGGGAGGAGGAACTTCGCCGGTCTTGAACAGCACCTTCCAGATTTCTTTGTGCATTGTGTCAAAGAGCTCCAGCGGCATTTGGTGTTTGGCCGGGTCGAACTCCCACATATCAAATGCCCATCTCTGACACGAGAGAATCCGGCGAATGAGCATGACCCGGACCACGTTGACAAGCTTGATGTTCTTGTCCCTCGTACTCTTGATGTAGGTCTCGAGTCCAGTCAGCTCCGTGGGTTCGCCCCAGGTCAGGCCCTTCTTCTCCCAAGAAGTGAGCCGCATGGGGATTCCGGATCTGAATTTGGGGGCCGCCACCGAGTTGGCGTCGCGTGGCTCGGTGATATAGAACCACCCTGATTGCCGCCCTTTTATGGTCTCCACGAAGGAGCCATCAAGCCATGTGACGTTGGGCATCTTGCCCACCATAGCGACTCTGCACTCCTCCTGTTGGCCGCTCACGATCTTCGGCTTCACGCAGAAGATTTTCAACCACAGGCCGAAGTGGGGCTTGATGCGGAGGAAGGCCTCGCACACGAGATGAACGCCGAGATGTTGAGGACAAAATTCGGGGCCACATCGTGAAAATCTAGCCTGTAGTAGTACATGAGCCCGCGAACAAACCGGTGTAGTGGAAATCCTAGTCCGCAGACGAAATGAGGGAGAAATACTACTCTCTCCCGAGACTTTGGAGTGGGGGTAATCTGTCCCTCTGCCGGAAGCCTGTGCGCGATGCTCTCGGCCAGGTATCCAGCCTCCCGAAGCTTGGTGATGTTCTCCTCTGTGACAGAGGAGGCCATCCACTTGACTCCCGCTCTGGACATGCTGTGGTCCTATGGAGAAGGTGAGAACTTGGGTGCTGGAGCTCGAGGGTGCGAGAACGGATGAGCAAAGGAGGAAGAAGGCATGGGTGAAAATGGGAGATCTCTGTCACTTTATAAAGGCGATGCAGAATGTGCACCTCCCCACTTGCCTCTCGAAATCTCTTATATTTCCAAGCGCCTCGATTGATGGCGCTGGTTGGGTTACCCATGCCCGTATTGATGGAGATCCCGCAATGAGGGGACATAATCTCTGCTTTGACAAGACGTGCCAAAGAAACCGCCTCGCAATATGTGCGGAAGAAGGTTGTAGAAAACGGTTCAAATAATTGCTGAGACGTGGCGTGATGTCACACTACAAAGAGCTGTCAGCAGATTAGATTCGTGGATCATTATTCTCTCTACGGTGGTATATGGGATTTATCTTGCAGAGTCGGACACGGTCCTTGTGTTCAGAATTTATCTTGGAGTATTCGGAGATGGAACCCGCCTCGCAATGCCGAAGACAATCTACGCGCCAGACTCGTCGTCATTGAAGCCTGGTTCAGGGGCTACTGAGGGAGTCCTGGATAAGGGGGTATCCGGACTGCCGGACTATATACTTTGGTCGGACTGTTGGACTATGAAGATACAAGATTGAAGACTTCGTCCCATGTCCGGATGGGACTCTCCTTGGCGTGGAAGGCAAGCTTGGCGATTCAGATGTATATCTCCTTCTCGGTAAACCGACTCTGTGTAACCCTATCCCCCTCCGATGTCTATACAAACCGGAGGGTTTTGTCCATAGGACACAACAACAATCGTACCATAGGCTAGCTTCTAGGGTTTAGCCTCTTTGATCTCGTGGTAGATCAACTCTTGTAATACTCATATCATCAAGATCAATCAAGCATGAAGTAGGGTATTACCTCCATCGAGAGGGCCCGAACCTGGGTAAACATCGTGTCCCCAGCCTCCTGTTACCATTAGCCTTAGACGCACAGTTCGGGACCCCTATCCGAGATCCGCAGGTTTTGACACCGACAGCAGCATCACCAGAACAACAAGCGCAAGGCCGACCAGCCGGCACAGTGTCACGCCAACCGGCTCGTCGCGGCCGCTGAGCCCACGGCGGACCCAGTGGCGAAGCGTCGGCAGACCAGCAAGATGGTGTGGCAGCCCGCCATGAGTTTCGAAGAGATGCTCGACGCTCCTACAAACACCACAGCGGCGCAAGACCGTCCACGCACACACTTCGGCAGTGCACCATACCAAGCGCATCATGAGGGGCGATGTCCCGTCCCCTCCGGCTCCGGCTCCATGCGCGGGGCGGCCACCTCCGCCTCCACCACCGCCTCCAGCTGGTAGCGCGATGCGCGACGACGCCTTCCTGGACCAGAACATGGCCTACGTCGTCTTCACCAGCCTCGGCGATGACAAGTGCAGCGAGCGCCTCCTTCGGCAGGAGGTGAACACTGTTGTCCCGGCCAAGCCAGAATTCATGCACTGGCCAGATCGCCCGATCACCTGGACCCGGGAGGATCACCCGGCAGTGATGCCGAATCCGGGTGGTTACGCCCTCGTCCTCAACCCCACCATCATCGTGTGGCACACGTGCAAGTTCTCTCGAGTCCTCATTGACGGCGGCAGCAACATTAACATCCTCTACCGTGACACGATGCCAAGGTCGGCCTCAAGGCCGAAGACCTGGAGCCGACCCGGACGATCTTCCACGGCATCATAATACCCGGCCTTTCCTGCTCTCCCATTGGCCGGGTCGGGCTCAACGTCCTGTTCGATGATAGCGGCCACTTCCGACGCGAACCAATCTGGTTCAGGGTGGTTGACCTGTCCAGCGCGTACAACGCGTTGCTGAGCCGGCCCGCGCTTGCCAAGTTCATGGCGGTTCCCCACTATGCGTATCTGAAGATGAAGATGCCGGGTCCCAAGGGCCTCACCACCGTTACCGGCGACTACCGCAAGTCCCTGGAGTGCGCTTGAGACGGCGCCAAGTTGGTCGAGTCGCTGGTCATAGCCGAGGAGCGGCGCTAGCTCGACCGGATCGTCGCCATGGCAGGCGAAGCCTCGGCCGCATCGATCCCGGTCAAGAACCCGGTCGACGAAGCCGCCTTTAGGCCCTGCAAGGAGACCAAGAAGGTGAAGCTGAACCCGGAAGACCCCAGCTGCAGCAAGTACGCCGTCGTAGGCGCCCGCCTCGACAGCAAATAGGAAGGCGAGCTTGTCGACTTCCTCCGTGAGAATCGGGATATCTTCGCATGGACCCACAAGGACATGTCGGGTATCCCGAGGAAGTACGCCGAGCACAAACTTCACGTCCGCAAGGACGCCAAGCCTGTCCGTCAGCCCATACGACGATTTTCCGAAGAGAAGAGAAGAACCATCGGTGAAGAGGTCGCCAAGCTTTTGGCGGCCGGCTTCATAATGGAAGTGTTTCACCCCGAGTGGTTGGCCAACCCAGTCCTCGTCCTGAAGAAGAAGAAGACCTGGCGCATGTGTATTGACTACACCAGCCTCAACAAAGCCTGTCCCAAGGATCCGTTCGCCCTCCCGCGGATCAACCAAGTCATCGACTCGACCGCCGGGTGCGAGCTCCTGTCCTTCTAGGGCGCTTACTCCGGCTACCACCAGATCAAGATGGACCCGGCCGACGCCCTGAAGATATCCTTCATCACGCCCTTTGGGGCATACTGTCACATCACCATGTCGTTCGGCTTGAAGAACACCGGCGCCACCTTCCAACGTTGCATGCAGAAATGCCTGCTGCCACAACTCGGACACAATATCCATGTTTACGTGGATGACATCATGGTGAAGACCAAGAAGCACCTCACGCTCCTCGACGACTTGAAGGAAACATTCGCCAACCTCCGCGAATACAAGGTCAAGCTTAACCCGGAAAAATGCGTTTTCGGCATCCCGGCCGGAAAGCTACTTGGCTTCCTCGTCTCGGAATGCGGCATCGAGGCGAACCCGGAGAAGATCAAGGCCATCGAGCGCATGCGCAAGCCGGCTCGGCTACGTGATGTCCAGAAGTTCACCGGATGCTTAGCCTCGGTCAGCCGGTTCCTAAGTCGGCTGGGCGAGAGGGCGCTGCCCCTATACCAGTTGATGAAGAAGACGAGCACATTCAAATGGAACGACAAGGAAGCCGAGGCCTTCCAAGACCTCAAGCGCATGCTCTCCACCGCACCAGTCCTGGCCGCGCCGACCAACAAGGAGCCGCTGTTGCTCTACATAGCCGCGACCTCGCAGGCGGTCAGCACGGTGCTGGTGGTCGAGCGACCAGAGAAGGGCAAGATCCAAGCCGTCCAGCGCCCGGTCTACTACCTGAGCGAGGTGCTCTCCATCTCCAAGCAGAACTACCCGCACTACCAGAAATTTGTTACGGCGTGTACCTCACCGCCAAGAAGCTGAAGCAGTACTTCCAAGAGCATGTCGTCACCGCCGTCAACACGGCGCCTATCAAAGAAATCATCGGGTGCTGGGATGCCTCTGTCCGGGTCGCCAAGTGGGCGCTCTAGCTAGCCGGCCACACCATCCTCTACGAGCCTCGCACCACGATCAAGTCTTAGGCCCTGGCCGACTTCCTCGTCGACTGGACCGAGACCCAGTATTTACCACCGCCTCCCGACTCGACGCATTGGCGCATGCACTTCGATGGGTCCAAGATGCGGCTTGGCTTGGGGGCCGACAACGTGCTATCATCGCCGAAGGGCGACTGACTCCGCTACGCGCTCCAGATCCACTTCGCCGCCTCCAACAACGTCGCTGAGTATGAAGCTTTCGTACACGGCCTCCGGCTTGCCAAGGAACTCGGCATTTGGCGCATCCTGTGCTACGGCGACTCGGACCTTTTGGTGCAGCAATGCTCTGGTGAGTGGGACGCCCGCGACCCCAACATGGCAAGCTACCACTTCCTCATCCAGAAGCTGACCGAGTCCTTCGAAGGTTGTGAGTTCCTTCATGTCCCGCGCGTGGAGAACGAAGCGGCCGACACGCTCGCCAAGATCGCATCGTCCCGGCAGTCCATCCCATCTGGCGTCTCCCTCGAGCACCTGCGCAAGCCGTCTGTCAAGCCATCACCGGACTCCGAGTCCATCCACGTTCCAGACAACCCGGCCGCGCCTCAAACCGGCCCGAGGGCTGCTGAACCTGGCACGGGGGCTGCTGAACCCGGCCTGGGGGCTGCTCAGCTCGATCCGGCCGACATCACCCCGGACCCGGTTGCCGCCGTTCCCAACCCGGGGGCTGCTCAACCCGGCTCGGGGGCTGCCGACCCAGAACCCACCCTGGTGACCGTCTTTGCCGTGGTTACGGTTCCGTCATGGGCCCTCCCAATAACAGAGTTCCTGGAGAACGGGGTTATCCCCATGGATGAAACCGAGGCCCGGCAAGTGCAGCGCCGGGCGTCCGCCTACAGCATCATCAACAACGAGCTCGTCAAGCGCAGCTCCACCGGCGTGTTCCAGTGCTGCGTCGAGCAGGATCAGGGCATCGACATCCTCCTCGACATACACCAGGGCGAATGCGGGCACCACACCGCATCGCGATCCCTGGTGGCCAAGGCGTTCCGCCATGGTTTTTACTGGCCCACGACCCTCGAAGATGCCGAGTCACTCGTTCTCAAGTGTGAGGGGTTCCAGCGCTTCAGCAAATGCAGCCACCAGCCGGCGTCAGCACTCCGCACCATACCGATCGCCTGGCCCTTCGTGGTCTGGGGACTCGACATGGTCGGACCCTTCAAAACCTCTCGAGGCGGCATGACGCACCTGCTGGTGGCAGTGGACAAGTTCACCAAGTGGATCGAAGCTCGGCCGATCAAGAAACTGGACGGGCCAATAGCCGTTCGGTTCATCAAGGACACAGCGGTTCGCTACGGCATGCCGAACAGCATCATCACGGATAAGGGCACCAACTTTGCCAAGGGCGCGCTTGAGAAATACTGCTCCATCTCCGGCATCCTCCTCGACCTGGCCTCCGTTGCACATCCGCAGTCCAACGGGCAGGTCGAGCGGGCCAACGGACTCATCCTGTCTGGCGTCAAGCCGCGACTTGTCGAGCCACTTATCCGCTCACCCGGCAGCTGTCTCGATGAGTTGCCGGCCGTCCTCTGGAGTCTCTGCACCACACCGAATCGGTTGACCGGGTTCACCCCATTCTTCCTTGTTTATGGAGCCGAAGCCATCATCCCGACCGACGTCGAGTTCGACTCGCCGCGCGTCGCGATGTACACCGAAGCCGAAGCCAGAGAAGCGTGTGAAGATGGCGTCGACCTGCTCGAAGAAGCGCGCCTCCTGGCGCTCAGCCGTTCGGCCATCTACCAGCAAGGCCTGAGGCACTACCACAATAAGAAGATCAAGCCCCTCGCGTTCCACAAGGGCGAGACCTCGTCCTCCGACTCGTCCAAGAGAAAGCAGGCCAGCACAAGTTGTCCCCTCCATGGGAGGGCCCATCCATCATGAGCAGGGCCTTGCGCGATCGCAACGCCTACTACCTCATCGATGCACGAAGATCAAAGAAACGCAAGAAAGACACCGCTGGCGAATAAACCACTCGGCCGTGCAACGCGGAACTCCTCCGTCCGTTTTACAGTTAGCCGCATGAGTGTATGTATCATCGCCTTTTGTAAATGCATGAAACTATGGGGTTCCCGAACGAGGCTCAGGGGCTGCCTTTTGTCGACCAATTTATTGTGTTCCTACTTTCTCGCATCACCATGCCACGGAACCCAGCCACCGGTCCGACCAGCTCGACCCGGGGGCTTGGGGGCTGGCCGGCTCAATCGCCACCCCACCGCCTTACTTGGTGATTCCTGATACAGTAAGGTTGACGCGGTCCCCCACTTTGCCTAAAAGCCACAGATCCGGCGTCGGCTGTCGGCCGGCAAGCACAACGGGCCAAAGCTCCTTCATGCTTCAAACGCCAAGTCAAAGGCCGTCGGGTTGATCAACCCAGCCCGTCACACAGAAACTAAACAGTCGCACGACCGGCTGCTCGCCAACCAGTTTCGCCGGGTTGCCGCAAGCCGGCCTAGTGGGTGTTTTGCTCGCGCTCAACATTTTGAAGGGCCCAAGTCCTGCACGCTCCTCTCGAAGAACCGAACTCCTTGTCACGAACCGGAGCCTCGGCCATCTGACTCGCGTGGGGGGGGGGGGGTTGAAGAAAGGAGAAACGCAAAAAAATGGTCCAAAAAACAGAAGGCAAAAGCAAAAACACTCATGACATTTACACATAAATATTTAAAAGGCCCACGGCCCGAGTTCGTTACACCCTAAAACCCCCAGTGGGTGGGTGGACCTGCTACTTAACAAATTCTACTAAGAATGTCTCAGGCATCTCTAGCACTGCATCGCGGCATCGATGGCTCTCCCCTGGCTGCCTCCGGGTCTAGCGAGGCACTGGTGTCTTCCTTGGCACCCTCGTCACGGTAGACGCCCGTCTCCTCCGAGCTCCCCTCCGGATCATGGAGAAGCAAGCCGTAGTCGTCACCATCCACGACCCTGCCGTCTTCCTCCGCTCTGGATGGAACTCGTCGTGGAAGGCGAACTCGGCGATGTAGCTGGCCCGGGAGGCAATCCGGCTGGCTTGCTCCTGCAACAACTGCTCCGAGCCGGCCCGCTGGCCCATCAGCGCATCCAGCTGAAGGTCCGGATGCCAAGACAGCGCGAACCGGAGCGCCATCTCAGCGCCGGCACGAGCGGCGGAGACGCGCCACTCGCCAAGATGGTCCGGCCCCATCTCCAACTAACACGCCAGGCGCGTAAAGCTGCTCGGCTGGACAGAGTCCGGCCAGAGGGCCGTCGTCATCGCGGTTTAGGCATGGGACAGCCGCTCCATCTGCATCCCCAAGACCCGCAGGCGGGCCTTAGCGGCAGCGATGATCTCCGGGAAGGTCCACGCCACCCGCAGGTCCGTTCCAGATCCAAGGGCTCCAGTCAGGTCGCGCTGAAAGCGGACGGCTTCCTCTGCCAACCGTTGCGTCTCCGGGAAGGTCCCTGACACAAAAGGCGAAGCATATCAGAAGAAGAACAACAAGGACGAAAGATCGGACCCCAACCCGACCAAACACAAGAAAAACACTTACTGGAGAAGGACTCTTCCAGGTGTTGCGCTTCGAGCAACGTACCACACCGCTCCCGTTCAAAGGCGCAGTCGCGCTCCTGGAGCGCCTTCTCCAGATCAGCCGCCTTCAGTTCGGTGTCCTTGTCGTTGGCCGCCTTCTCGGTCGCCTCGTGACGACGGGCCTCGTTCTACCGGGCCCCCTCAGCCGCGGTGGCCTGCTCCCGCAGGCGACCCACCTTGGCCTGGAGCCAGCCCTTGTCGTCGGCCAGCCGGCCGCACTGCTGGTCCACCTCGGCCAGGGCCTGCCGCGCCTCCACCGCCTTGGCGGCTTCCGCCTTAAGGAGCTCCACCTCGGCCTCGAGGCGGCTCTTGTGACCCTCCAGCTGCCCGTGCAGCTGGTTGGCCTCGTCGAGAGACCGCCGGGCCGCGGCCACCTCCGCCCTTGCCTTCGCCGCCTCGACGCCAAGGCGGCTGATATCGACAACGAGCCGGTCATAGTGGTGACCATCCCGGAGCAGACGAGTCCGCCAGGACAACACCTCAGCTGCGAAAAAGAAGAGTTCAGCAAACAAAAAAGCAAGATTTAAGATTTGGCCCAACTGTTACACAGTTGGCCTGAATCTCGGGGGCTACACCCACTGGATGCGCTAGCGCCCCCCTACTAGAAGAGAGCACGAAGATACCTGCGGCGACGTGAAGCTCCTCCTCCCTTGGCGGCAAGCTGCTCCGTGAGCTCCCGGTACTTGCCTAGGAGACGGTTGAAGGCGCCGACCCGGTAGGCGTCGAGTTGCTGAAGAGTGCAGAAATCAATACAAGGTCAACGCTCCAAAGATTCGACCCAACTACTGCGTAGTTGGCCCGAATCTCGGGGGCTACACCCAGTGGGTGCGCTAGCGCACCCCACAAAGGAGAAATCATGAAGAAGAAGAAGAATAAGCTTACCAGAATGGCGCGCTCCAGGTCGCGCGTCCGCTCCACCTCGGCCTGGGCAAAGGCCTCGAGCCGGTCCGTCCGGCCGCGCAGGCGGCGGCTAATGGCGTCCATCGCCGCCTCCTCCTGGGTCTGAGGCCCGAAGACCGCAACGCCCCGCTCCACGCCGGCTACGGCGCGGTGGCCCGGCGTCCTTCCTGCCCGATCGCCAAGGCGTGCTCCCCGCTGGCCGCTCCTGACATGGCCGACACCTCCTCTGACGCCCGCTCCGGCGCCATCAGCGACCCGGACGCCGGGACTCCCTGCGGTGCCGCCTTCGACCCGGCGGCGCCTCGCGGTGCCTCCTCCAGCACCGGCAGCACCTCCCGCCGTCTGCAGTGCCTCCTCCAAGACGGTGCCGCCTCTACCGCCATCAGCCCCCGCTCGCTCGACAATGTCGACCTGTGACGGGGTGTCATCCTCCACATCCACGACCTCCCGGTCAAGGACTACCACCTCAGCCCGGCCCTCGCGGCCGCGCTCTCTCACTGATGACTGCTCGAAGACCGTCGCCGCCACCACCGTGCCCTCCGGCATCTCGCGCCAGGCCGGCTCCGCGCCAGCTCGCGCCCATGCCGCCACCGCATTGGTCCAAGCCCGGACTGACACCGCCTCCAGCTCCGCCTCGACCCTATTCCTGTCACGCCAGGCCAAGCCCTCGGCATCGTTCGGGTCCAGGCCGAGATCTGAGTTGGCCCACCCCTCCACCTCGCCCTGGTCGACGAGGTCGGACCGGCTCCTGTGGAACGCGGTCCCTTCAGCGGCCGTGGTGGCCGCCACCGCCCTCGCCAATGCGATTGGCGTCCTAAAGAAGAAGATGACAGAATGAGCAAAAAGAAACAAGGTCGGCGTGACAAGTCTGGACGCGCACAGGAGATGACGCTTACCCCGACAAGACCAGGACCGGAGTTGGCCTCCCGCCACGCCTCCTCTTAGCCGGCCTCCCGGCCTTGGCCGGGTCCCCGTGCGCTTCAGGGCCCGGGGCCGTGGCGGGACGCTGTCCTTTCCCTGCGGGCGGCTCGGCGCCGCCCCACGCGACGACCCAGCTCTGCCCACGTCGCCGCCTCCCCCGCCCAACGCCACTGGTCCAACAACCGGCATCAACATCATTTGTACCGTACCTCAGTCAACAACTCAAGATACATGAAGAAAAATACAAGACTTACCCGCGCGACGCCCAGCGCCGGCGTCGGCTTCGGCTTCCTCCTCCCCGCCTCGTGCCGCGGGCCCCTCTGGTGCCACTGGCGCCACTTGCGACGGAGCCCGGGTGTAAGGATGCCGGCTCGCGTTTAGAAGCACCTCCTGCATCACGTCAGGGCGGACGAGAAGGTGTGCATCAGCAAAGTAAGGCGACCGGACACTCACCTGCGGCGCCGGGTTCGACTCGTTGTACGGCACCTTGCCGAACCGCCAATCCTCCCCAAGGTTGGCCTTGGAGATGTCGTTCACGCGGCGCGCGATCTGCTCGGCCGTCAGTCGCACCGTCCCCAAGCGGTTGGGGTCTTGAAGGCCCACCATCTCGCCGATGAGGCAGGAGCGCCTCTGCAGCGGGAGGACCCGGCGCATGATGAATGCGGTGATGAGGTCGTTGCCATAGAGCCCCTCCCGCGTTCTCATCACCGTCACCCGCTCGCAAAGATTGAGAATCTCCTATGACAAGCGCCTGAGCGAGTAGCCCCAGTTCATCTTTGCCCGCGGCAGCGCGATGGCGAAGGGCAGAAGGTTGATGCGGTCCGCACCCAGGTTGCAGACGTAGAAGAAGGAGTTCTGCCATTTCTTGGCAGAATCCTCGAGCGAGATCTTGGGGAAGTACGCCCCCGGCCGCTTTGAGATGACAGTCACGCCGCAGTCGGCGAACTCTACGGCCAACGGGCCCTTATGCTTTAGGGAGAAGAAGCGCCCCCAGAGGTCGATCGTGGGCTCGACCTCCAGGTACCCCTCGCGGAGGGTAACGAAGCTGGAGAGCTGGACAATGGCGCCGACGCCAAGATGATGCGGCTGAAGCCCAAAGAACTCTAGGAACGTGCAGAAGAAGGTGCTCGCTAGCAGCCCGAACCCGCGCTCGAAGTGCGTGAGGAAGACCACACGCTTCGACTCCTCGGGCTACGGCCTCTGCTTGCCGTGCGGCAGACGAACGGTGACATCCGTCTCCCGTAGCAGGCGCCGCGCCGCTCGAAGATGGGCAATGTCCTCGGCAGTGACATTCGAGCCCATCCAAGATCCCGACAGCAGGGCCATGAGCGGAGAAAGAAGAAAGAAGATGGATGACGGAGAAGTTCTGCTCGGGGCAGCAGGTGCCACAATGCGTCAGTTGCAAAGAGCAGGGCGAGAGCAAGAGGCAGGAAGGCGCGAGCGAGAATGATGTCCGCCGCCCTGCTCCCCAATTGATAGCCCTCGGTTTGAATGTGGGGGAGTGGGATTGTCTGCAAGCACCCTTTCCACTACCCTGCAATAAGTGTGCATGTACACACGCAATAACTATCTGGGGAAGGGCAACCGGCCCCCGGACGCCGCAATAAATCCACACGCGTGGGCCAAGGGCACGCGGCGGCGGGCCCCAACCCGTCGCTCAGTCCCGTCACGCGTGTGGCTCATCAAGCCCCTCCGACTCCCAGGCACCACGTGGCGCCCGCGCGAAAATCGAGGGATTGCCCCAAGATTCGACAGACTCCTTGGTTCCCGCCACCACCGGGGTGCCGCGACCCGGTTTTCGAGAAAACCGGCACAGAATGGGTGTTGCCGGACCCAGCGCTCGTGGAATTTGCCTTGCTCAAGGGGGAAACTGAGAAGGCCCACACATCCAAAGACGACGGACCTTCACAGCTTCGGGGACTACTGTCGGGGGGATGAACCCCGGGCAGGCAACGGAACCCGGATCCTTTTCAAAAACAGCGGATCCCGCATCGCCCCTCAAACCGGCACGCGCCTGGCCGGGTCCCTCGACCCGGCAAGGCCCGCAACCCGGCCAAGCTCTTTGATCCTGCAAGGCACGTCGACCCGGCCTCAACAACTGGCACGAGACAGCCAACCCCGGCGCAACCAACGCTTCCCCAACAAGCCGCCCCCACCCGTGGCATGCTCCGCAATCCAGCCACGAGTCAGCTCCCGTCACATCCAGGCTGTACGATGGGACGAGATTTCAATCACCGATGACCAAGACAACAGTGCCCCCACCCATGCCTATGGTCAGTCGGAGCGTGGCAACAGTGCCCTCACCTGCCCGCTGACCAGGACTGGCGTGGCAATAGTGCCCCCGCCCTCGCCACTGACGACAACAAGCGGTGACCTGATGGGGCATCACTGTACACGAGTCGACTCGGCCTCACCCTGACGATCGACAAGATGGCGCACAGTCCCCATAGGCATGAGAGGCCCGCACCTAGGGGAACCTAGCGAACCAAAGGCCCCCGGTAGGACCTAGCCCGGGTTCCCGGACACCGACAACCCGGACCCACCGACTCACAATATTACCATTGTATCCCTGGGGGGTTGGTCTATAAAACCCCCCAGGAGCCCACGCATATACGGGCATGTGATGTATGTAGAGAACAGGAGCAAGTAAGCAGCTAGCCACCGAAACAGCCACCCCAGAGAGAAGGGCCAGACCAAGCCTTGGCCAGCTCCCTTCCTCTCCCATACAGCTCCAGGAGCGATATTGTACTATCAAACATCAAACTACACTCGGCGGGACTAAGGGTATTATCTCTTTGGAGAGCCACAAACCTGGGTATGTCCGGCGTCCCGCGCCCGCTCATGCCAACCTCGCCTCTGGAGCCCACCAGCGCCCTCGAGCCTCCTCCTCTCTTTAGCCATCCCTTGGCATCTGTCGTGCGCCCACCACGACACCAACGGTACTACCACTGTGGGGCGGGCCTTGGGGGTTATGTCGGGGCAGGGGGGAGTTTTCTTTCTCCCCCATACCCATTCGCACAACTCTCTTGTCCTCTTCGTCTCACTAGCGCCAACTCGCCGTGTGAGGGCTTCGGCGGGCCGCCATCTCCGAGCCATCCCTCTCCATTTCCTTTGGTGGAATCAATCCCCACCTTGTCCTCTTGCCATGGATGCCGGTATTTCCCCCGTTCTCGTTCTCTTTGTGCCTAGGTTTCAAATCTAGTCTTTAGGGGCAATATGCATCACATTTCTCGATTTTTGGCTAAATCAAGGCTTGAGTAGGATGGAGAAGGCGTCTAGACTGTATGGATTGATATTTGGTAGGATTATTTTTGAATTTGGCATCCCGGTAGTGCCGGATCTGTCCACAAAAGTAGGAAACCGCCGTTCCCCCGCGTGGAGCGGTACTACCGCTCCACCGGAACGGTACTACCGCTCGGGTGGTACTACCACTTCCTAATCATGGTACTGCCGCTGGACCCCCAATTCCATCATACTCGTACCAAAATTTGATCCATGTTGTTTTGTTTGGAGGCTTATGCTCTTTCTTTCATGTTGTTTCTTCTGTTCATGTGTTTAGTTCCAGGTGATGGCCCTTCTGAGCAGCACGTCCGCCGTGTCAACCCCGGGCATTCAACTTCAAAGTACTATCGCACCTCTAAGACATCGGGTGCATTCTCAAGTGCTCAACCTCCTTCTCAGCATAAGAAGTCTATTGCAAACAAGCCGAATCCTAGGGGAAAGACTGTGACAGAGATGAATGCCAAGGAGTTCTGGGAAAGGCGTCGTTGCAACCCCTATGCGGAAGACCAAGAACCCACTTTGGTCAACCGCCCATTCTAGAACCGCATTCAGTTTGCAATCTACTTTGATGTGATCAAAGCAAAGAAGAATCTATATGTTGATGTTCGCTCCATCGACACTGATGCTATGGAGAAGGATCCTGCTTACTTTGGTGAAGCCCTTCAGATGTGTTCTCAGCTGAACATTCTCAGAATCATGCAGTTCAACAAGGACTTTGATGCAGATTTGGTGGCTCAGTTTTATGCCACGGTCCATCTTGGAACAAATGAGGAAAGGACTCTGACTTGGATGACAAATGGCAAGCTGCTTTCTGTCAAGTGGAAGGCCTTCATGGAGTTACTTGGGGTTGAAGATCAAGGGCTTGATAACCCAGTTGGCTTCCTCCCTCACCGCAATGAAACTTCCACTCACAAGCAAGCTCTCTGGCCCTACTGTACTTTGAAGATTCACCCCGTGACTAAGAAGGAGACCTATGAGTTGCCTGCCTTTCTGGACATCCTTCATGGCATCTTCCGAGAGACTCTCTTCCCTCGTATTAGGAACTTGGATATGGTTCACTCTTTCTCGTGGACATGCTTCTCTTCTGCCAGCATGAGAAGGAAGAAAACACTAGAGAGTCCTTGGATATCTCCCATGTCATGTGGTCTAAACTTGTCTCAGCCATCTCTGAGTGCAAGTGCCCTATCTATGGTCTGTTTATCAGGTTGCTAATTGAGAAGGCTTGGGAGTATGTCTATCCAAAGGTTGTGCTGGAGACTGGAGAGTTAGTCTCTCATGAGATCAAACGTCTGAGGAAGAAGGAGAACTGGGGCACCCCGACTCCAAGGTCTGGGATTCCATCTGAAGCTGCTGACATGGAGACCGAGGGTGAGGCTGATGCCGATGATGATGCGGATTATGAGCCCTCTGGAGTGGATCCCTCATGGGCAAAGAAGATCAAACGCAAGATGAAGAAACTCTTTTGCATGGAGTCTCATGGACAATATATGGTTCAAGTTTCTGAGAAGAAGGCCAGGAACCATCACAAGGAGCTCATGCGTCAGTCGGGTGCAACAGTTGCCAGCGGATCTGAGGGAAAGATCACCGATGAGGAGGAGTTGGTTCAGCAGCACTACCCGTGGACCGATTCAGACACCGAGCAGTTTCCTACCGATGACGGTGGTGCAGACAATCCCGTTGGGATGTGATGCTAGAGATCCTCAGTTTGCTATTACCTGGAGCCGTAGCAGCCCTCTTTGCCTTTTTGGTGTCTCGATGCCAAAGAGGGAGAGAGTCTAGGGATTTGTCATTGTCGAGTTGCGAGCATGTGTTTGTGTGGCTTGTTCGCTTTGTCTTTCTCGCAAACTCTTTTCTCATCTTTTGCTTTGGTTTGGTTTGTGCTTGTGAGACCTTGTTCCCATTCATATGGTGTGAGACATATGCTACCTTATTATCTATGTCTGTCGAGCATGCTTATCTTGTTATTTACCTTGCTGACACCTACCATTCTGCATCCTAAATATATGTACCTTTACTTGTTGCTAATGCTGTCGGACTATAAAATATAGGGGGAGTGTTGATCCTATTGTGTGTGCCTTGCATTCCATAGGATTCTCTAATTAGGTGCACACATTTAGGGGGAGCCCGTCTATATTATGTGGTTCTGGGATTCGTTTTACTTTCATGTCCTACCTTTGTGCAAATCCCGGGTTGTCATCAATCCACCAAAAAGGGGGAGATTGTTAAGGAATGTCTCTCTCTCTCTATGTAGTTTTGGTGATTGATGACAACGCTTTTGCGGACAAATCGTGTGCATTGAGTTTTTCAGAGATTCATCGGTCACATCCCTAGTTCTGGTATGAACTAGGCTAGCCTTCATGTGTGCATCATGTTTAAATTTTATTTAAGTTTGAAATGAGGATTTGTGAAACCCTCAGAATCATCTCTGGAAATGACCCAAATAAAAAGTGCTCCAAAAATGTCCAAGAAAATGCTCATGTTGCTCTCTGAAAATATTGGTCAAAGGTAAAATTCAAACCAATATTTTTAAGATCTCATAAATATTTATTTTGGCCATTTGGAATTAATGCATAATTATTTGCATTGGATATATATACGTTATATATATAATGTATGTCCAAAAAATTATGACATTTGTTGGGGAGCTCTGGAATAATACCACTAGTCCCTACAAAAATTGGCATAAGGAAATAAAATGATTTATTATTATTATTAAATCAAAAAAATGTCAAAAAATAGAAAAGAAAAAGAAATAGGAAAAAGGGACCTTACCTGGGCCAACTCACCTGTGCAGCCTGGCCTGGCCCTGCGGCACAGCAGGCCGGCCCAGCCCAACTGCCAGGAGCTTCTTCAAGGTCCTGCCAGTAGGAGCTGCTGCATGGCCGCGCCACAGCCGGCCGTGGCCACGTCTCCCCGCCACCTCCTGCTTCTCCCTCTCGTCGCCCTTGACGCCCTGGACGTCGCCACGATGCCCCGCACCTCTCTCCCTATCTCTCGTTCCTCCCCCTCCCCTGGTCTCTCTCCCACGTGCACGGCCAAACGCCACCGTAGCCGCTGCTCGCCGTCGTCGTAGCCACCGCCTCCCCCTCGCCTCTCCGACACACGCAGGAGCTTCGCCTCCTTGCTCTGAAGCTCTCCGCCGAGCCACCCAAGCCGGAGCGCCCCGTGGAGCCGTCGCCATCGCCATCTTCTCCTCCGGCCGCCCGAGATCGCCGTCGCCGTTCTGCCCGTGTTGGGCCTCCCTCGAGCTTGATGACACCACCGCCGGCTCCGCTGTGAGCCCCGGCGTCGAACCCCCCTCTTCCATGCCCTTCTCCACCCTCTAGCCCCTCTGCCGCTCGAGCCGAGCTCCGGCCGCCGCCGTGAGCTTCGCTCCGGCGAGCTCCGCCGCCCCCACAGCCTCTCGTTTGCTCTCCTGGATGTGGACGAGCCCGGGCTACGCCCCGGTGCTCTCAGCCGCCGCCCCCGTGCACCACAGCTCTGCGCCCGCCCTTGGCCGTGCTCCAGCCGCCGCCGCGAGCTCTTCTCCAGCGAGCTCCGGCACCCCCACGGTCTCCCGCGCGTCCTACTGGATGCGCGCGAGCCTCGACTCGTCGTAGGTGGTCTCTGCGGCCCATTTGGTCGCCGGAGCAACGTTCCCGAGCCCCTCCGCCGTGTTCGGCCTTACCGGCGGTTAAATGACCGCTTTGACCCCGCCGGCCTGACAGGTGGGCCCTATCGTCAGGTGGTTAGCTTAGCACTAATCACCGCCTAACTAAACCCCTGAGACACTGACAGCGGGCCCAGCGCCACTAATTTGAATTAGATTGGTAAAAAAACCTCCGTTTAACACTGTGACACTTACGTGTGGACCCCATACGTCAGGTTTGACCTGGTCAGCCGCGGTTGGCTCGCCGACGTCATGCCACTGTCATGCTGACGCAGTTAATTCTTTTCTGGTTTTAAATTAAATCAGGAAAATCCAGAAAATGTTATAAACTTCAAAAATTCATAGAAATTCAACCGTAGCTCAGATTGAAATAATTTATATATGAAAAATTATCAGAAAAATGTAATCTATCCATTTGTACTAGTTTCATGCATGGCAAACCAACTTATACCTACTGTATAAGTGAAACACTAAAATGGCATTTATAAAGGGCTTAACTTGGAGTTGCATTTGAATTCTTGATTCAAATGGACTTCAACCAAATGAATGCTAGCTGCATTAGCTCAAACAACATCACATCTTCATGCCATGTTAATGCATCATATTGTTGCATATGCTTGTGTATTGATTGTCGACACCGTTCCTTCTCGATAGGTCCTGCTCCGGAGACCGTTCCAAAGTACCTGTCTGAGGAGCAGTGCCCCCTTGTTGATCTACCAGGCAAGCAAACCCCCTTGTTCATTCTGATAAAATCCCACTCTCTCGCTCCTGCTCTCTTTTATTGCATTAGGACAACAATGATTCAAATGCTACTTTATGCTGCGGTAGTTGAACCCATTCCTCTGCATGACCTGGCATTGCCACAGTAAATAGTTGAAACCCACTAGCATGTGTAGGAGTTGATTGAGCCATGTTGTGTTCCTACCATGCCATGCCTGCTACTGCTTAGAGTTGTGTCAGGTCTGATTCATTGGGAATGAATTGGAGTGCAGTGCTCTATGTTCTGATGCTGAGAGTGAAGTGTGTGAACACGATTGGTAAAGGTAGCGGTGAGAGGCCATGTAGGAGTACATGGTGGGTTGTCTCACTGGAACCGTCCTTAAGCACTGAGTTCTATGTATGTCATCCAATGACTCGATACTACCACACATTGGGTTCCAGTAACTCGACCCCTCTCGACTTATTAACCAACTTGATCTCTGTCTAGGAGTCGCAACTAGTTTCTGGTGTTTGTAGGTAGTGTTAGTAGTCTACCAAGTGGCACCAAGCCAGGTGGGCTTGGGACAGACTAGGTACAAGTGGCACGGTGTACCAAGCGTAGATCCATCCAGCGAGGTGGGCTTGGGAACCCTGCACACATCATTTGGGGCGTGAGTGAAACCCCGACCGAATCTCCTTGCGGATGGAACCCGAATATGCGATAAACCTAGACGAGAGACTTGTGTGGTTAGTCAGGTCGTGGCCGACACCCTCGCTAGGCTTCCGCTTGAAGGTTGCCGAGTACATGTTGTGTAAACGACAGTAAGTGGTGAGAGCGTGTGTGAAGAAGTACACCCCTGCAGGGTTAACATGATCTATTCGAATAGCCGGGTCTGCGGTTATGGACTTCTTGGATGCTTACGTGGTACATAGACAACTTGAAGTGGATACTCTAAAATGCTCAAGACAAGTGTGAGTGCTTTGGATGGCCTTCTTGTAGGGAGACGGGAATGAATCCATAGTAGTGTATTGTGTGGTGATTAGTGGACTCGTGTGCACCATCTCACCTCAAAGAAGTTTCTCATAGTCGTAGAACATGATAGCCACTGAGTCAAAGCTGGTTTGCTGCAACTAAACCCAACATTACCTTCTTGATACAAATGCATGTATGATAGGATCTGATGTAAGTCTTGCTGAGTACCTTTGTACTCATGTTGCTTTATTTATGTTTTTGCAGCGGAGACTTCGGTCTTACTAGTGTTCTCGTGAACTTTGACCAGTAACTTGTACCTCAGCTACGATCTTGACCGGATGATGTAGATAGTCAGGCTCTTCAGCCTTTTTCATTTGTAGATGTCTGTACTCAGACATGTAATGCTTCCTCTTGTTGCTTGTATGCTCTGAATGTTGGGTCATGTGACCCCTGTTTGAAATAAATGCTATGATGGCTCTTTGAGCCTTTATCTATATGAGTTGTTGAGTTATGTTGTGATGCCATGTTGTACAGCACATACTTGCATGTTATTTGTACGTGTAATGTGTATTGCTTTGTGTCGGATCTGACTATCTAGTTGTTTATCCTTAGTAGCCTCTCTTACTAGGAAATCTCTCCTAGTGCTTCCACCGAGCCCTGGTAGCTTGCTACTGCTCCAGAACACTTAGGCTGGCCGGCATGTGTCCTTCTTCGTTCCTGTGTCTGTCCCTTCGAGGAAATGTCACGCGGTGTCTACTGGAGTCCTGTTAGCCTGCTACAGCCAGGATTCTCCGGAGTCCTGCTAGCCCAGTTGCTACAGACCGGATTCACTCACTGATGACCGACAGGTTCGTTGCTGGGTCATGTATGCCTGTCCCTGTAAGTTAGTGCCACTTCGGGTTCACGACTAGCCATGATAGCCCGAGTTCTTGTCATATGGATGCTAGCGACACTATCATATACGTGTGCCAAAAGGTGCAAATAGTCCAGGGCATGGTAAGGCGACACCCGTGGGAATACCGTGCGTGAGGACGCAAAGTGATATGAGGTGTTACATGCTAGATCGGTGTGGCCTAGAATCAGGGTCCTGGCAGCTTTGGTATCAGAGCCTGACTGCATGTAGGATTACCAAGCCAAACTGGTCGAAGTTGAGTCTAGAAATTCTTTAGTTATATAAGCGGATTGATTGTGGGAAGGAACGTAAGGCTCTTTTTACTCCTTATACCTCGTGGCCTTCTGATCTGAGTCATCCTACCTTTCCTACGGGGTTAAGGAACTAGGATTTCTCTTCTGACTATCAGGATCACGTGTTACTACTCCGTAGTCCCATAGGATTGGTTGATCAGAGTCATATCCCAGTTTCGAGTACTTCCGGTGTAGCCTGTTTAATTCTATCCCAGAACCTTGAGTGGTGATGTTGAGTTGTTGTACTACCCCCATCTTTTTGCAGGATGTCTCATTTTGAGCATTTTACTGCTGTTATGCTGCCGAAATTGTCCTAGGAATTCAAGAGATAGTATTTTTCCTTGTACTACATTCTACATCCTTATGATGATGCTAAATCCATCCTTGTTTCCTTGGTTGGTTCTTCAGGATGTCGTCAGTTAATCGAAGTTCTGTTGCTCGTAACCTGAACCACAGAGATGGTAGGGATGAGGATCCTCCCGACCAGTCTTCATTGGTAGAGTTCATGTTAGAGATGGAGAGGAACAAGCGTGAGTCTAACCGCTTGTTGGCACATATCAAGGAGAACACCGCACATCAGTTCAAAGGGTCTGCGACCATTCATGACTTCATTCGCTTGCACCCACCTACCTTTCATCTTTGCATCGAGCCACTCGATGCAAATGACTAGCTCCATAGCATCACTCATAAGCTACGTTCCGTGAACGTAGCTGAAGATGACAAGGTCACCTATGACACATACCACCTGGAAGGTCCTGCTAGTCTTTGGTGGCAGAACTATGAGGCTATGCTTCCATATGGCCAGATACCTACCTGGAGAGATTTCACTGAGGCTTTTCGCGAGCATCACATTCCTCTGGCTCTCATTGACCGCAAGAGAGAAGAGTTATGTAGTTTCACCCAGGGTAAGATGGCCGTTGATGCTTACAGTAGAGAGTTTGAGAACCTCGCCCGTTATGCCATAGAAGAGGTTTCCACGGACGCCAAGAAGCAGGCTAGGTTCCGGAAGGGTCTCAACCCCAAGTTGCGTCGTGATCTCCACTTGCACCATTGCAATACATTCCATGCTCTAGTGAACAAGGCCATTAATGCAGAGATAGCTTAGCTCACTTATGAGGAGTCTCGTAAGCACAACCGTGATTTGGGTTCTTCCTCCGGTTCTAGTTCTCAAAAGCGCTGGATTTGGGTTCCGAACTCCGCTCTTCCAACCAGATATGTACCGAGGCCATCTTATGTGGCACCTCATCCAGTTCAGCAGTATGCTCCACCCAGGCCTATTGGTGGACCGCCTGCCAATGTGGGTCCATGTCCTACCTCCAAGATTTGTTACAAGTGTAGAGAGCCAGGCCATATTGCCCGTATTTGCACTCAGACCAGTGTTGCTCCACCCCAGCCTGAGAAGTTATTTGGCCGTGTTAAGCCATCATGCAAGATGATCAGTGCCAACTCAGCTCACCCTAAACATGGACGTGTGCATCACGTCTCAGCTAAAGACGCTCATGATGATCCAGATGTCGTTCTTGGTACACTCCTTGTCAACTGTCATCCAGCATCCGTTCTGTTCGATACTGGAGTGTCTCATTCCTTCATTTCTGAAAGCTATGCCCATTTGCACGACATGTCATTTTGTGATATGCCCTCCCCGCTACTTATTCAAACTCCTGGATCCAAATGGCAAACTTCTAGGATAAGTTATGGCAATGAAATACATGTTGACAGACTTGTATTCCTTGCTTCCTTGATATCTCTCAAGTCTTCGGATATTAACATCATCTTGGGTATGGACTGGATGACAGCTCATCATGCCAAGATTGATTGTTACACCAGGTCTGTTCAGCTTACACACCCATCTGGCAAGATAGTCACTGTATCCACTAGAGTTGCAAAGCGACAGCTCTATTCTCTTAATGCCAGCCCTCTCCCAGACCTTGAAGATATCTCGGTAGTCTGTGACTTTCCGGATGTCTTTCCAGAGGAACTGCCAGGTGTTCCACCTGACAGAGATGTAGAGTTCGTCATAGGTCTTATCCCAGGAACCGCTCCAATCTCTAGGAGACCTTACAAGATGGCACTCTTAGAACTAGCTGAGCTTAAGAAACAACTTGATGAGTCCTTGCAAAAGGGTTTCATCCGTCCTAGTTCTTCTCCTTGGGCTTGCCCCGTCCTCTTTGTTAAGAAGAAAGACGGTACGGACCGGATGGTTGTAGATTATCGTCCCGTTAATTTGGTCATGATAAAGAACAAATATCCGCTCCCCAGGATCAACGACCTGTATGATCAGCTCGCTGGATCCTCAGTCTTCTCCAAGATGGATTTGAGGTTAGGCTACCATCAAATTAAGATCAGAAACAGGGACATTCCTAAAACGGCTTTTGTCACTCGTTATGGCCAGTACGAGTACACCGTCATGTCTTTTGGTCTAACCAACGCTCCAGCAACCTTCTCCCGCTTGATGAACTCGATCTTCATGGAGTACTTAGATAAATTCGTCGTGGTTTACCTCGATGATATTCTTATTTACTCGAAGAACAAGGAAGAGCATGCCGAACATCTTAGACTTGTGCTAGAAAAACTCAGAGAGCACCGCCTTTATGCCAAGTTCTCCAAGTGCGAATTTTGGTTGCCTGAAGTGACCTATCTGGGCCACGTGATATTTGGTAAGGGCATTGTTATCAATCCCAAGAGAGTTCAGGCTGTTCTTGATTGGACTCCACCTGAAATGGTTAAGCAAGTTAGGAGTTTCCTTGGTCTAGCCAGTTATTGTCGCCGCTTTGTTGAAAATTTCTCTAAAGTGGCCAAACCCCTCACGGAACTTCTCAAGAAAGATAAAAAGTTTGAGTGGTCCCCACAATGCGAGTATAGTTTTCAGGAACTGAAAAGACGCCTGACTTCTGCTCCCATACTTGTGCCACCGGATTTCACTAAAGACTTTGTTATCTACTGCGACGCCTCACGATAGGGACTAGGTTGCATTCTTATGCCGGGTCGTCATGTGATTGCCTATGCATCTCGACAGTTGCATCCACATGAGGAGAATTATCCTACACATGATCTAGAGCTTGCAGCCGTAGTCTATGCACTCAAGACCTGGCGACATTACCTTCTTGGTAAACGTTGCGAAATCTACACCGATCACCAAAGTCTCAAGTATATCTTCACCCAACCAGATTTGAACCTTAGGCAAAGATGTTGGTTGGAGGTGATCTCAGATTATGATCTAGGGATTACCTACACCCCAGGCAAAGCCAATGTCATGGCTGATGCGCTAAGTCGTAAATCCTATTGCAACAATCTCATGTTGCGGCAGGGCGAACCACCTCTCCATGAGGAATTCTGTTAGCTTAATCTTCACATTGCTCCTCACGGATTCCTTTCTACCTTGGTGGCGAAACCTACTCTTGTGGATCATATCATAGAAGCCCAGAAGCATGATACGGGGATTACCCAGATCAAGAGAAACATTGCCAAGGGTATTGCTGGTAGTTTCTCTATAGATGATCGAGGTGTCATTTTCTTTGGGAACCGCCTGGTGGTCCCCAAGAAGCAACATCTTCGACAGTTGATCCTTAAGGAGGCGCATGAATCTCCTCTCATGATTCATCTCGGTAGTACAAAGATGTATCAGGACCTACGCCAGAGGTTCTGGTGGACTAGGATGAAGAGAGAAATTGCTCAGTTTATTGCCAACTGCGATGTTTGTCGTCGCGTTAAGGCAGAGCATCAAAGACCTGCTGGCACCCTTCAGACTTTAGCTATTCCTGAGTGGAAATGGGATAAAGTTGGTATGGACTTCATCACCGGCTTTCCCAGGACCAAGAGAGGGAATAATGCTATCTTCGTAGTCATTGATCGTCTCTCCAAAGTGGTGCACTTCCTACCTGTTCGAGAGAGTATCACTGCTAGTCAGCTCGCTGACTTATATATTTCTCGAATAGTGTCACTTCATGGTGTTCCACTAGAGATCAATTCAGACCGTGGTAGTCTTTTCACTTCTCATTTCTGGGAGAGTTTCCAAACTGCCATGGGAACCCATCTTTCCTTTAGTACCGCTTTCCACCCTCAGTCGAGTGGTCAGGTGGAAAGGGTCAACCAAATTCTCGAAGACATGCTTAGAGCTTGCATTATCTCATTCGGTATGGATTGGGAGAAATGTCTTCCTTTCGCCGAGTTTGCTTATAACAATAGCTATCAATCTAGTCTCAAGAAAGCTCCTTTTGAGATTCTCTATGGACGAAGATGTCGAACACCCTTGAACTGGTCAGAAACCGGTGAAAGACAATTCTTTGGACCGGACATGATCCAGGAAGTAGAAGAGCAAGTTTGCATCATTCGTGAGAATTTGAAAACAGCCCAGTCTCATCAAAAGAGCCTGTATGTTCGTCATCATAAGGATATGACTTATGAAGTTGGCGACAAAGCTTACCTTCGGGTTACTCCTCCAAAGGGTACCCATCGTTTCGGTATTAAGGGCAAGTTGGCTCCTCGTTACATTGGTTCTTTTCACATTCTTGCTAAATGAGGAGAGGTTGCCTACCAGTTGGAACTACCCCCACATCTTTCCAGAGTGCACGATGTCTTCCACGTCTCTCAACTCAGACGTTGCTTCTCGGATCCCATCCGCGGAGTGGACCATGAAACGCTTGATCTCCAAGATAATCTCACATACCGAGAGTACCCGGTTTGCATTCTTGATCAAGCAGAACGTGTTACCCGACGTCAGAACATCAAGTTTCTCAAGGTTCAGTGGTCTCATCATTCCGAGAGAGAAGCCACTTGGGAGGAAGAAGATCGTCTTCGACTAGAGTACCCCACCTTCTTTCCGTGGACCCCTGAATCTCGGGATGAGATTCTTTCAAGTGGGGGCGAGTTGTCACATCCCTAGTTCTGGTATGACCTAGGCTAGCCTTCATTTGTGCATCATGTTTAAATTTCATTTAAGTTTGAAATGAGGATTTGTGAAACCCTCAGAATCATCTCTGGAAATGACCCAAATAAAAAGTGCTCCAAAAAGGTCCAAGAAAATGCTCATGTTGCTCTCTGAAAATATTGGTCACAGGTAAAATTCAAACCAATATTTTTAAGAGCTCATAAATATTTATTTTGGCCATTTGGAATTAATGCATAATTACTTGCATTGGATATATATACGTTATATATATAATGTATGTCCAAACAATTATGCCATTTGTTGGGGAGCTCTGGAATAATACCACTAGTCCCTACAAAAATTGGCATAAGCAAATAAAATGATTTAGTATAATTATTAAATCAAAACAAGTGTCAGAAAAATAGAAAAAAAAGAAATAGGAAAAAGGGAGCTTACCTGGGCCAACTCACCTGTGCAGCCTGGCCTGGCCCTGCGGCCCAGCAGACCGGCCAAGCTCAACTGCGAGGAGCTTCTTCAAGCTCCTGCTAGTAGGAGCTGCTGCGTGGCCGCACCACAGCCAGCCGTGGCCACGTCTCCCCGCCACCTCCTGCTTCTCCCTGTCATCGCCCTGGACGTCCTAGATGTCGCCACGACGCCCCGCACCTCTCTCCCTCTCTCTCGTTCCTCCCCCTCCCCTGGTCTCTCTCCCACGCGCACGGCCGAACGCCACCGTCGCCGCTGCTCGCCATCGCCGTAGCCACCGCCTCCCCCTCGCCTCTCCGACACGCGCAGGAGCTCCGCCTCCTCGCTCTGAAGCTCTCCGCCGAGCCACGCAAGCCGGAGCGCCCCGTGGAGCCGTCGCCGTCGCCATCTTCACCTCCGGCCGCCCGAGATCACCGTCGCCGTTCTGCCCGCGTCGGGCCTCCCCGAGCTCGCTGACGCCTCCGCCGGATCCGCTGTGAGCCCCGATGTCGAACCCCCATCTCCCCTGCCCTTCTGCGCCCTCTAGCCCATCTGCCGCTCGAGCTGAGCTCTGACCGACACCGTGAGCTTCACTCCGGCAAGCTCCGCCGCCCCCGCAGCCTCCCGTCTGCTCTCCTGGATGCGGACGAGCCTGGGCTACGCCCCGGAGCTCTCGGCCGCCGCCCCCATGCACCGCAGCGCTGCGCCCGCCCTTGGCCGTGCTCCAGCCGCCGCCGCGAGCTCTGCTCCGGCGAGCTCCGGCACCCCCACGGTCTCCCGCGCATCCCACTAGATGCGCGCGAGCCTGGGCTCCTTGTAGGTGGTCTCCGCGGCCCGTTTGGTCGCCGGAGCGACGTTGCCGAGCCCCTCCGCCGCGTTCGGCCTCGCCGGCGGTTAAACGCCGGCGGGTTTGACCGCTTTGACCCCGCCGGCCTGACAGGTGGGCCCTGTCGTCCGGTGATTAGCTTAGCGCTAATCACCACCTAACTAAACCCCTGAGACACTGACAGTGGGCCCAGCGCCACTAATTTTAATTAGATTAGTAAAAAAACCTCCATTTAACACTATGACACTGACGTGTGGACCCCATACGTCCGGTTTGACCTGGTCAGCCGCGGTTGACTCGCTGACGTCATGCCACTGTCATGCTGACATAGTTAATTCTTTTCTGGTTTTAAATTAAATCAGGAAAATCCAGAAAATGTTATAAACTTCAAAAATTCATAGAAATTCAACCATAGCTCAGATTAAAATAATTTATATATGAAAAATTATCAGAAAAATGCAATCTATCCATTTGTACTAGTTTCATGCATGGAAAACCAACTTATACCTACTGTATAAGTGAAACACTAAAATGGCATTTATAAAGGGCTTAACTTGGAGTTGCATTTGAATTCTTGGTTCAAATGGACTTCAACCAAATGAATGCTAGCTGCATTAGCTCAAACAGCATCACATCTTCATGCCATTTGCATGCATCATATTGTTGCATATGCTTGTGTATTGATTGTCGACACCGTTCCTTCTCGATAGGTCCTGCTCCGGAGACCGTTCCAGAGTACGTGTCTGAGGAGCAGTGCCCCCTTGTTGATCTACCAGGCAATCAACCCCCCTTGTTCATTCTGATACAATCCCACTCTCTCGCTCCTGCTCTCTTTTATTGCATTAGGACAACAACGATTCAAATGCTACTTTATGCTGTGGTAGGTGAACACATTCCTTTGCATGACCTGTCATTGCCACAGTAAATAGTTGAAACCCACTAGCATGTGTAGGAGTTGATTAAGCCATGTTGTGTTCCTATCATGCCATGCCTACTACTGCTTAGAGTTGTGTCAGGTCTGATTCATTGGGAATGAATTGGAGTGCAGTGCTCTATGTTCTGATGCTGAGAGTGAAGTGTGTGAACACGATTAGTAAAGGTAGCGGTGAGAGGCCATGTAGGAGTACATGGTGGGTTGCCTCACTGGAACCGTCCTTAAGCACTGAGTTCTATGTATGTCGACTCGATACTACCACACATTGGGTTCCGGTAACTCGACCCCTCTCGACTTATTAACCAGCTTGATCTCTGTCCAGGAGTCGCAACTAGTTTCTGGTGTTTGTAGGTAGTGTTAGTAGTCTACCAAGTAGCACCCGGTCAGGTGGGCTTGGGACAGACTAGGCACAAGTGGCACGGTGTACCAAGCATAGATCCATCCGGCGAGGTGGGATTGGGAACCCTGCACACATCATTTGGGGCCGTGAGTGAAACCTCGGCCGGATCTCCTTGCGGATGGAACCTGAATAGGCGATAAACCTTGGCGAGAGACTTGTGTGGTTAGTCAGGTCGTGGCCGAGACCCTCGCTGGGCTTCCGCTTGAAGGTTGCCGAGTACATGTCATGTAAACGGCGATAAGTGGTGACAGCGTGTGTGAAGAAGTACACCCCTGCAGGGTTAACATGATCTATTCAAATAGCCGGGACCGCGGTTATGGACTTCTTGGATGCTTACGTGGTACATAGACAACTTGAAGTGGATACTCTAAAATGCTCAAGACAAGTGTGAGTGTTATGGATGGCCTTCTCATAGGGAGACGGGGATGAATCCATAGTAGTGTATTGTGTGGTGATTAGTGGACTCGTGTGCGCCATCTCACCTCAAAGAAGTTTCTCGTAGTCGTAGAACAGGATAGCCACTGAGTGAAAGCTGGCTTGCTGCAACTAAACCCCACATTACCTTCTTGATACAAACGCATGTATGATAGGATCTGATGTAAGTCTTGCTGAGTACCTTTGTACTCATGTTGCTTTATTTATGTTTTTGTGGCGGAGACTTCGGTCTTACTAATGTTCTCGTGAACTTCGACAAGTAGCTTGTACCTTAGCTACGATCTTGACCGGATGATGTAGATAGTCAGGCTCTTCAGCTATTATCATTTGTAGATGTCTGTACTCAGAAATGTAATGCTTCCGCTTGTTGCTTTTATGCTCTGAATGTTGGGCCATGTGACCCCTATTTGAAATAAATGCTATGATGGCTCTTTGAGCCTTTATCTATATGAGTTGTTGAGTTATGTTGTGATGCCATGTTGTACAACACATACTTTCATTTCAGTTTTGGTGGACTTGTTTCGTAGGAGTCACCGTACTATCAAGAGGGGTCCGCATTGGTAAGGCTAGGGTGGAATCAACACGTACACATCCCCTTTGCACCCACAGAGCCTTCCCGCTTCGATGGAGATTCCTCCTTGCTTCCTGAGTTTTTTTCGTCCCAGCGGTAGTAGCGCAGACCCCAACAGTAGTACCGCTCAAGAGCCATAGGCGGCAGTACCGCTACGCAGCGGTAGTACCGCCTAGGGGCTCTCAGCCGTAGTACCGCTGCGGTTCTGGTATCCTACCAGCTCGAATCGAGGGTGTCGCCTCTCGTGTTGGGTTTTGCGGCACTGGCAGCGGCAGTAGAGGCGGTAGTACCGCTCGCAAGCGGCAGTACCGCCCCTACCACTGTGGCTAGTACCGCCTTGGGTCCAGTTCCTGCTCCGCCTGTAGCCTTCCTAGTCTACGCGGCAGTACCGCGAGGGGGAGCGGTAGTACCGCTGCCCACAGCAGTAGTACCACCCTTTGTGGGGCTGATTGGGAGGAGGTAACGGTTGGATTGTTTACCCCCTTATAGAAGGAGGTCTTCTTCTCCAAAGTTGACTTACCTCTTCCCCTCAAGCTCCATTGATGCTCTAAGCTCCATTTTCGCCCGATCTCTCTCCCTAGACAATCAAACTTGTTGATCCTCTAGGGATTGGTTGAGAAGGCCTCGATCTACACTTCCACCAAGAGAAATTTGATTCCCCCCACTAATCCCTTGTGGATCTTGTTACTCTTGGGTGTTTGAGCACCCTAGACGGTTGAGGTCACCGCGGAGCCATAGTCCATTGTGGTGAAGCTTCCTGGTGTCATTGGGAGCCTCCAATTCAGTTGTGGAGATTGCTCCAACCTTGTTTGTAAAGGTTCGGTCGCCGCCTCCAAGGGCACCAATAGTGGAATCACGACATCTCGCATTGTGTGAGGGTGTGAGGAGAATATGGTGGCCCTGGTGGCTTCTTGGGGAGCATTGTGCCTCCACACCGCTCCAACGGAGACATACTTCCCCTCAAAAGGAAGGAACTTCGGTAACACATCCTCATCTCCATTGGTTCAGCTTTTGGTTATCTCTCACCTTTACTTGTGCAAGATTTATTGTGTTATATCCTTTGCTTTCTTGTGTGCTTATTGTTGTTGCATCATATAGGTTCCTCACCTAGTTGCATATCTAGACAACCTAATTTGATGCAAAGTTTAATTGGGTAAAGAAAAGCTAAAAATTGTTAGTTGCCTATTCAGCCCCCCCCCCCTCTAGTCAACTATATCGATCCTTTCACCGTTGCTCTAAAATCCGACCATTGTGAATGTGTCGTTTGGCCATTGGCTAGAATGAGTGCCCAAAATGGTGATTTCCCATCTGGGAAGGCTTCGGCTATAAATAGCCACCCCGCGGCGACTTTGTCCGGTGGCTGCTACGTTTGATTTCTGAGAAGATTGTTGAGCAACCCACTTTGAGTTTAAAATCCATCAAGAGAAAAACCCTAGAGCCGAAGAATTAGATAGTGGTTCAACATCACTAGAATCTAAGTTTAGTACGCTCCGCCTATTACTCTTGAGAGCTGCAAAATCTCTAGAAGGTTAGGTGTCGATTTCTTCATAGACCAAGAGTGATTGTGGTTCTCGAATAAGAAGTCTGTAAAGGTTCGGAGATCGCCTTCAAGTATCTACCACGAGTGATCGACATCGGCTGTCGAATCGATTGTTGAGGAGAATAGGGTGAAGAGAGTTGATCTTCCGTGTTTAGTCATAGCCCCTCCTACCAGATGTAGTCCTTGTGCAAAAGAATGAACTGGTCGAACAAATACCTTGTTGCCGTCAAGCATCTTTGGTTATCTCTGTCACTCATGTTTACCTTCAAAGCATTTTCATTCGTATGATTTACACATGCTTTAGTTTCCTTTTGGTGCTCTGTGTTGTTCACAATAGTTTGTTTTTCATTCGTTCTGCTGTTGGGATATGAGAGATTTAAGTTTTCCAAAGAAAATTTAAAACTCACATTCATCCCTCTCTGGTAGACATACTTCGTTCCTACATCGGTATCAGAGCAAGGTACTCCTTGAATCTACTCATCTTAGTCTAACGACTTTGGAGTTTAAGTACATCTTAAGTGAACTACAAATTGCATCTCAAGATTCCCATATTCAATGGGACGAACTATCCCTTCTGGAAGGAGAAAATTGAAGATCCGTCTCCGTGCAATAGATAATGATATGTGGTATGTGGTGCAGCTCGGGCTCACAATCGCTATTCCTGAAGCTCATACTGATGAAGAAAAGAAGCTCATTCAACTGGATGCTCATGCCAAAGAGGAAATTGGTGGCCATCTCTCACGAGCTCGATTCCTTCGGTATCGTCAGTGTGACACCGCAAAGGAACTGTGGGATGTCCTCGAAAAGAACAATGAAGGAGTTTCAACTCAGAAGGAAGCTCGAATTGATACCCTGCGAGCGAAATCCAATCACTTCAAGCGCGTTGGAAATGAAAGCTGTCAGCAAACCTTTGATCGTCTCAGTGATATAGCAAATGAACTTCAAGGTCTCGGCACCAAAGATATCACTGACCATGAAGTTGTGAAGAAACTACTCCGATCCCTTGACAATTCATTCTACACTCTTGTCCTGATGGTTCGTGAACGTCCTGATTTCAAGTCCCTCACCTCTGCTAATGTCATGGAAAGATTGAGCATGCACGAGGAGCAAGAAGAAGAGAAAAGAGATCTGTATGGCTCAACTCAACGCAAAAATCATGCTCTTAAGGCTGTGGCTGATTTTCCTCCGATGGAAATGCGGAAAAAGATTCAGATGATCCAAAAAGACTTAGCAAAGATCTCACACTGATCACAAAAAGATTCCAATGCTTTTGTAAGAAGAGCCAGTTCCAGAAAAGAAGTTTAACAACTCTCGGGTTCAAAATCTTCAAAACCTGCTGGAGAATACACCTGTTTCAAGTGCAAAAAACCAGGACACTTCATTTCGGATTGTCCTCTCTAGGAAGCTTAAATCCGTCCTAGTGGCAGATATGATTCGGGCAACTACTGAGGCAAAAGCAAGAGTAAGAATTAAGACCCCGATGAAGAAAAGAAAATGAAGACATTCTTCAAGAAGAAGGACAATTCCACTTCAAAATCTTCGTCAAGATCTTCATCAAGGAACCCTTCCAAGTCCTCCTCCAACCGCAAGAATACTTCTCACGAGGCCAAGGCGTACATCGGCAAGGAGATGGATTCTGAAGAAGAAGAATCGTCTGCCCCCGAAGAAGAGAATGAGTCAGATGAGGACTCCGACTCAGGCATGGCTGGCATAGCATGCGCCTCTTCTCCTACAACGAATTTCTTCGGGAACTATTCAAGCGACGATGAAACTCCTTCCTACTGCTTCATGGCCAAGGCTTCGAAAGAAAAGGTATCCTCCAAACATCACAAGGTTCACTCTAGTGATCAATATTCTTCTGATGAGGATGACCATGCTAAGCTGATCAAAATTGCCAACATACAACAAAATTCTCTTGAGAAAATTGAGAAAACCCTTAGGAAATCTGAAGGGTTGTTGGTTGAGGAGATGGAGAAAAATCATTCATTGACAGAAGAGTATTCCAGTCTCAAGCCACGAATGGATGAACTCTCAACTCGTCATGATTTTCTCTCAACAGACCACGAAAGATTGACCTACGATTACCTGAAAAGGAAATAGGAACTCGAGGCGCTGAGAGAGGCTCATGAAGATTTGATGAAAGAAAATTCTCTTCTCACCCAACAACTCAAGGATAAACCTGAAGTGTTTGAGCCACCATGTTTAAAATGCCTTGAATGAACCAATGCAAAATCAAATGTTGAATCATCTGTGAGTGCTAACCCCTCGATCGAGGAAAATGGTGTTGTTTATGATGAAAGTGCTAGGTTGAAGGATCTTCTTTAGACAGGAATGTTCAAATCTCTCAAAGGACACCAAACCCTTTGTGATGTTCTGAAGAAATCTATTCTTCACAAAAATCCCAGGAAGGAAGGTATCAGTTTCAGAAGGAAACTTAATGAAAATGACACTTACTAGGAACCACATCAATATTCTCAAACTGTGTGGGTTACTGCAAAGAGAAAAACACTCGATCCAGCATGCATTACTTTCGGGATACAACTCTCCTATTCCTGAATATCCTGTGAGACTGTTGCTCGCTACGTTGGACCAAACAGCAGACATGGCCCCTCAAAGAAAGCTATTTGGGTGCCTAAGAAAATTGTTGATGCTCTGCCTATTTCTGCTCGACTAACCATGCATGCACAAAGAATTCGACAGAATGAGTATATGCATACTGAATACAATCACTATGCTCATTCATCTGGAAAGAATTTCAATGCTTATTCTTTCAATTATGCTCGCACCTCATCGAGCAACCATTATGCTTATTGAAAGAAATCATATCCTGCTCATTCATTTGTTTCGAAGATACCTGCAAAGATGTGGGTGGTTAAGAAAGTGTAATGGTTGTGAGTGTAGATGGCTCCAGTACCGTATTCGTGCTAGTTGAATGGTAGCTAGGTTGATTTGAGTGCCGGTAGTGTTTTGCATCTGATTGCTGCATTGCATGCACTTGATTTATTATTATTTCTAACCGACTAATGATTGTGAGTGTAGATGGCTCCAGTACCGTATCCGTGCTAGTTGGTATTGTCCCCCGTACACTTCGCCGCATCTTCTTTAGAATGTATGGCGTCGCCTCTATCCTCACGGAAGCGACCCAGAGTATCGGGTGTACAGGGAGCACCTAGCAGACTCAATATACGAGTATCACGCCGTGGTTACCTTGAGGAGTAGTTCAACATCTGGCTCTTACACTCGTTCCTCTAGGAGTGGTTTCGCTTCCACCGCCGATCAGGCTGTCTAGTTTGCTGCATTTGAGATCCTCGTTGAGCTACGTTACAAAGAAATTCGGATGCAGACCCACCCAGGTTTTTACTACTATCCATCCATGCACGCCGATGGTCGTGTCCACTTTCCTATCATTGATCCGGCGGCCGATAGTGCTACTAGCCACCTTTCCCGCTATATCACTACTAGTTATCTTCTGATTCACAAGCTGGCTCGAGCGCTGACTCGTGCTTGCACTGCTTTAGTAGCCGCTAGATCCTTTCCCACACCACCTTCTATGGGATTTACTCCTTATATTGCACCCATTTCTAGCTCGCCAGTTACCCTGGTGACTCCTTTGAGTAGCTCGGGCACCTCGACTGTCACTCCCTGTAGTGCCCCTGTCGAGTGGGCTTCACTTCTCGCTACTCCCGCAGCCCCTATGCTCCAGTCTCATCCCGCACCTGCCTCTGTGGGAGAGTCCTTGAGGTAGCGTCATCGTGTCACCTTTAACCCGGAGGTTTCCGTTAGTGCCATCAGTTCAGGATCCGAGTCCGGGTCAGGAGAGGACCCCGCAGGTCCAGCAGAGCAGTAGATCGTCAGGTTAGCCGAGGTTGGTAGTACGAGCATAATCGTATTAGTCATGATGTTTCCTTATGTATGAGTACCTGTCATGATGTTCCCTGTCATGTATGAGTCTATGTATAATTATGTTAAAACTTTCTTTATTCGCCTTGGTTTTCATCGCTTTTCTTCGGCTTTGTCATTCGCTTTTTTCCGCTTTTGGATGTTGCTCATCTCGGTTGCTACACATTGGGAAAATAAACAAATAGGATGACGAGAGGAGGCTACAGCGGTCACGCTGGTGAGGAGGTACCTGTCCGTAGATCGGCAAGGCAGGCAGGGCAATCCCCCGAACCATATCCGCAACCACCGCCTCCACCGCCTCATTCACCAACATTTGAACAGATAATGCGTATATTCGAGGAAAGAAGGAGCAATGATCTGCTTGAATTATTGAAAAGTGTTACGAATCAAGAATTCAAAGAAGTTATCAATTCAAAAAAATGTTAATGAATAAAAAAATTACGAATTAAGAAAGTGTTCATGGATTTGAAAGAAATGCTGCTGACTATGAAAGTGTATGTGAATTCAGAAATGTTCTTGACTTCAAAACATGTTTACAAATTCTAAAAAGCTTCATGAATTCAAAAATAAAAGTTCATGACTTTTAAAAATGTCTTGTGAATTCAAAAAATTGTTTGTGAATCAAAAAAATGTTCTTGTATTTTTTTAAATGTTCTCTTATTCAAAAATTATTCATTCCAATTGTTTTTTAAAAGAGTAAGAATAATTTTCTAAAATGTGAGCAACTTGTGAACACTATATGAAATAGTGATCTTATTTTAAGTTTTATTTTTAGGAAAAGAATTCACAATTTCAAACACTTTTTGGAAAATGTGAATGATTTTTAAATCCTCGAGCATTTTTTAGAGCGAACAATTTATGCGATTTGAACATTTTTGAAATATATGAATTTAGAGAAAAATATATATAGAAACAAGAGAAAAAGAAAAGAACAGCGGAAAACAGAAAAAATAACAAGAAATGACAAGGAAAGCCGGTTGTCACTACTCCTAGCAGTTCGATGCTCTCTTCATTGCGGTTACTAATGGGCTGGGCCATCTTCCAACGCCAGTAGGTGACTCAAAGCTTAACATCCACACAAAAAAAGCTTAATCCAAAAGTCCCCTCTAATCCAAAAGTCCCCTCATGTTAGGGTTTTCCTTCTCTCGATGGCGACTGCGCCGTCGTTGAGGTTTTGACTTCCCTACCGCCGGTTTCCTCCCTGATTCTGACCATCAAGGCTGGGGGGCGATCGCTTGTCGCTGCCTCATCCAAAGGAGTCAGGGTGCGGCGGACTTAGGGTCCAAAACAAAACCCGATCGGATCTACGTTGGGTTAGGGACAATGGCTTCGGAAGGTGCGTCAAGCTCCTCGGGCATGAGCGATGTGGAGAGGATGATGGAGGAATTGGGCCTAACAGAGGAGGACTTGGATGATGTGGTGTTTGACGAGGAGCAGGCCCCGCCGGAAGAACATCGATGGACAGCCATTGCGAAGGTCAATTCCGCAAAATCTTATAGCCAAACTTGGTTCTATAGGAATATGAGATCTGCATGGAACATGTCGCAAGTAGTAAAATTCAAAGCTCTTGAAGATAATCTATATACGGTCAAGTTTTCCTGTTTGGGAGATTGGGAAAGAGTTATGCAAGATGGCCCATGGAACTTCAGAGGGGATGCGGTGATCATAGCGCCATATGATGGGATCTCCAAACCCTCGACGGTCAAGCTGGAAACAATTGACATCTGGATCCAAATCCACGATGTGCCTGACCTATACTCACATCTGGTCACACCGCTTGCCGCTAAGGTGGGGGAGGTGTTATTTACAGAAGCCTCATCACACGATTTTGTGGGAAATTTTCATCGAGTTTGGGTGAGGATCAATGTGCTGAAACCTCTCAAGAACGCAGTTTTCGATGATTCGAGAGGGCAAGAGACAGATTTACAAGGTTAAGTACGAGAAGTTACCTGATTGGTGCGCCATTTCCGGTATGTTGGGGCATTTTTTTAAGGAGCATGGTAATGGTATCCACCCCAAATCAGCATTGGTGTTTAAAGATCTCAGAGCAGATTGGGCTATGCGAACGGGACGTGGACCTGGAGAAGGCAGGGGACGTGGTGGAGGTAGAAGAGGAGGTAGGTCTGGCGCTCGGTCAGGTGGCAGTTTTGAAGCTGACAGAGGCTACTATTCTGCAAGTAATCCAAAAGAAAAAACACGTGATGAGGAAGAAGGGGAGTACATGGAGAGGGAAGAGGATGTTGACATGGATGATACCAATAGGAAGAGGATCTCAGCGGGGGCACTGCATGGCAACCTACCGAACCCATCAGCCGCGAGCGCAGAAGGCCTGGAGCTGGCCATCGTGGCATCTGCAAGTGCGGGGTGAGCCCGCTTCCCATTAGAGATCTCAAGAGGTCAAGGCTTAATGGAGAAGACAAAGAAGCATCAACTTCAACAGTGAAAAACTTGGCGGGCTCCTTCGAGGAGCGCCGCCACGCCCAATGAGTGCCTTATGCTGGAACTGCTGTGGCGTGGGCAAACCTGCGGCAGTCTGAGAGCTTCGCGAGTTCACGAGAAAGTTTGCCCCTACCATGCTTGGGGTTGTGGAGACTCAAATCGCCGGTGCACGTGTAGAAGCTCTAGCAAGTACTTTAGGTTATGAAAATTCTTATGCAATAAGTAGCCAGGGAAGAAGTGGTGGAATTGGAATTTTTTGGAATAATTCAAGCAATATTGAAATCTTGGGCGATTCTTGCTATCATATTGATGCTAAAGTGCAGGTGGAAGGTCAGGAACTGTGGCGTTTTACAGTTATATATGGGGAAGCGCAAACAAACCTTAGGCACCACACATGGGATCTGTTAAAAGGAATATCTACTTTGAATGATTTGCCATGGTTATGCATGGGGGATTTCAAAGAAGTGCTACGTCCGGATGAACACCAAGGAGTAGCTAATCACAACAATGCACAGATACAAGCCTTCTGGGAAGCGGTTGATGTTTGCATGCTTGTGGATTTAGGCCATCAGGGCCATTTCTGGACTTTCGAAAAAAGAGTGGCAGGGGGGTCTTACACGCGAGTCAGGCTAGATCGCGTGCTGGCGACTACTAGCTGGTGCGCGCGGTTCCCGCTAGCTACTCTAAGCCACCACTCGGCTGCATCGTCAGATCATGGACCGATCCTACTTCAGTTTGATAACATGGAACCAGGAGTTTTGGCCTCGAAGGTTTTCTGATACGAAGTAATGTGGGAGAAGCACGAGGAATGGCAGCAGAACATCTCGGCACGGTGGAATGCGGTCTCACCTGGTTATGGCGTCGGTGACTTCCGGGACAAGCTACTGCGAATATCCCAAGATATTACAACATGGAGTAGGGACTCTTTTGGTAGTGTGAGGAAGGAGATAAAGGATTTAAATCGTCAACTACAGCAGCTGCGTGATGACCCAGCCCGAATAGGGCCCGTTCATGTGGAGATCAAAATTTGTGATAGATTGGTCGAGTTATACCACAGGGAGGAGATAATGTGGCGCCAGCGATCTCGTTTGCAATGGCTGACAGAGGGTGACCGAAATACGAGGTTTTTTCACATGAGGGTGAGCATGAGTCGGAAGAAAAACATGATCAAAGCACTTTCTAACTCCCTTGGAATATACACGGAGGATCCCGTGGAGCTGAAGGCGATGGTAGTAGATTTCTATAAATCTCTGTACACTTCGGAGGGGGTGCACGGCATTGATGAGGTCCTGAGACATGTCCCACGCAAAGTTACACCGGAGATGAACGAATCACTGTGCGCTCCATACTCAAGAGAAGAAGTGAAACATGCGCTTTTTCAGATGTTTCCCACAAAGGCACCAGGGCCTGACGGTTTTCCAGCACATTTTTATCAGAGGCACTGGGATCTGTGTGGTGATGAAGTAACTTCTGTGGTACTGAGAATAATCAAGGGAGAAGAAAGTCCGGAAAGTATTAACGATACGGTAATTGTCTTGATCCCAAAGGTAATGAACCCGTCTCAGTTGTCTCAATTCCGGCCTATCAGCCTATGCAATGTGCTATATAAGATCGCCTCCAAGGTAGTGTCCAATAGACTGAAGTTGGTCCTTCTAGAGATCATATCAGAGGAACAATCAGCTTTTATGCCAGGTAGACTCATAACTGATAACATTATCTGTGCTTATGAATGCCTTCATTTCATGAAGAGGAACAGGTCCAAATCAAATAGCTTTTGTGCGGTCAAGCTCGATATGATGAAGGCCTATGACAGATTAGAGTGGGATTATTTGGAAGCAATCATGGGCAAACTTGGGTTTGCTACCCAATGGATTCAGATAGTTATGGCTATGGTGAGGTCTGTCTCCTTCTCGGTCTTGTTTAATGGAGAGAAGCTTGAACAGTTCGGTCCGTCGAGAGGTATTCGACAGGGAGATCCCATTCTGGTTTCAAACCTATTGGATGTTTATTGTGCGGCATCGGGACAACGAGTCAATCACGATAAATCGTCAATTTACTTCAGCAAAGGGTGCCCTGACCCTCTCAAACATGAGGTGAAAAATTGCTTGAATGTGCAGAATGAGTCCCTTAGTGAAAAGTACTTGGGTCTGCCGACAGAGGTGGGCCATTCGAAGAATGGGACTTTCAAATATCTGAGGGATAGGGTTTGGGAGAAGATAAAAGGTTGGATGGAGAAGCTTCTATCAGCTACCGGGAAAGAGGTTCTAATTAAATCAGTAGCACAATCCATACCTGTCTTTTCCATGTCTTGTTTCAGATTACCAAGGGGTTTATGTGAAAGCATCACCTCTATCATAAGACAGTTTTGGTGGGGAAGCAAGCAAGGCAGGAGAAGGCCCTGTTGGGTGTCTTGGGATGTTATAACATTGCCAAAAAATCTTGGAGGGTTGGGCTTTAGAGACATGGAACTTTTTAATCTTGCATTACTAGCAAGACAATCATGGAGGTTGTTGAACGAGCCCGACACACTCAGTGCGAGGCTACTCAAGGCAGTTTATTTTTCGGATTCAACAATCCTTGAGGCGGAGCTAGGCCACCATCCATCACAGATTTGGCGAGCTATCCTAGACGGCAGAGATACAATGAGACTGGGCATTATACGTAGAATAGGAGATGGTACAACAACAAACATTTGGGCGCACAGTTGGATACCCAGAGATCTTTTATGGAGACCAATCAGGGCCATGGTCGACAACCCAACGCAAACAGTGGCTGGGCTCATTGATGCATCATCAGCAAGCTGGAAGGAGGAGCTAGTTCGCCAAGTTTTCACTCCTCTAGATGCTGAAACAGTGCTTAAGATCCCACTGTGTACCAGGCAAGTGGAGGATTTTTGGGCATGGGCCGGTGACTCTCGAGGCATTTTTTCGGTGCGATCAGCATATTCCTTGCTCAGTCGAGTCAAGAGGGGAAGAGAAGCATGGTTGGAGCATGGTGAAGACACATCAAACGGTGAGGGAGATCGACGGGGCTGGACGTCAATGTGGACACTCAAGGTTCCTTCTAAACTGAAGGTGTTCACTTGGAGGTTAGCTCAGCACTCCATCCCCACATACGATGTGTTACACCGACGAAATATGGCAGACTCTCATGCTTGTGCTATTTGCGGGATGGAGGACTCGCCACGACACGCTTTGCTTGAATGCACATTACCACATTCCATGGCAAAGGGTCAATGCCACGCACAGGGGACCGAGCGACGGCTAAGATGTGGGCCAACCCATCTTAGCATCTCCTGGTTTCGAGCCTTCTCGAAGGTTATTGCCCGGGTTTTTACCAGCTTTGGGAACCTTAGGTTCCGTAACCCTTTTCCCCGCTTCTTTTATTTATTTATTTATTTTGTTTTCCTTTCCAGTTGTTTATTTTATTCTATATTTATTTTTTAAACTAAAATTTAAAAAATGCATTTAAAATATTTTTTATTTTTATAAACTATTTGAAATTTCTAAAACTCTACGCTATTCAAAAAAATTGTTTGAATTTTGGTTCACTAATTCAAAAATACTAGAGTTAAAATTTATTGACAATTTTAGAAATAGTAAAATACTAAAAATATTCAGATTTTTAGAAATTAATGAAAAATTAAAACATTTCTCGTGATTTCAAAAATATTTAGGATTTTTAAAACAATTCATGTTTTCAAAAATTGTTTGATGTTTTAAAAATGTTCGTGTTTTTTAGAAAAAGTTTCCACATTATACAAAATGTCCACAATTTTTGAAGATGTCCATGTTTCCAAAAAGTGTTTGGAAATTTAAGTAGAAAACTAAATTAGAAAAAATGCCCACTCCATTATTCGACTGCTACAGTCTGCCTCCTCCTCCAGTAGTTGTTTCGCTACGGTACACCGGTTTTGTCACAGTGCATCGCAAGAGAAAAACTGACAATATCTGCTTGCTAAAGGCATTGGGAGGGAGCTGGCCATCAGCATTGATCAGCATTCACACTGTGTTTCCCCTAAGTTTGACACAAATAGCATCAAATAGTGTTTAAACGTGATATCTTTGTATTTATTTCCGACTGATTCTCCTCTTATCTCTAGCCTTGTATAGATTGATCTCTAGAGATATTGTAGGGATAGTTGGCTTGTCACGCAAGACACCACCTGTATATATTGTAACCGACTCCGATGGAATACAATTGAGTTGCATCCTATAGTCTTCTACATGGTATCAGTTTTTTCCCGATCTCTCTTGCTTCCGCTCTAGGCCGCTGCCGCGACTCACGCCGCCGCCGCCCCTCTCTCCTACGCCGCCGCCGCCGCTACTCCCTCCTCTATAGCAGCCGCCGCCGCCCCTACCTACCACCACCATGTCTTGCTCCAAACCCGACATATCCGATGCCGGCTCCTTCGCCGGTGCTGCCTTCACCTCTGATCGCCTCAACGAGCTCCACATCAAAGACCACGTTCTCGTCGTCCTCAACCTCGACTCACCATCCTACATTGCATGGCGCACCTACTTCGTGCTCCTCTTCCGCTCCTTCCGCCTCATCGAGCATGTTGATGGCAGCGTTGATGTCCGCGACATGAAGGACGACGACGAGTGGCTTGCTGTGGATGCCTTCATCATCAAGTGGCTTTTTCTCACCATCTCTCCAGGTCTCTTCAACATGGTGAACGCCCGTGATCCGTCGACGTACGCTATGTGGACACGGCTGTGCGATCTCTTCCTCGACAATCAACTTCAGAGTTGTGTCTTCCTCCAAGGTGATTTTTTCACCATGCAGCAAAACAATCTCTCGATCGACGAGTACTGCACACGGATGAAGGTTCTCGCAGATGAGCTACGTGACGTCGGCATGAACATCGACGACTCCGTCCTCCTCACCAACCTCCTTCGCGGCCTCCACCCCGACCTCGGCCAATCCGCCGCCAACCTCTCCCTCATCACGCCGACGTACGCCAAGGAGGTCACGTACCTTCGTGTAACGCCCCAGATACAACTTTCCATATTCGTAACTCCAACTCTTGCCTTTTCTGGAGATGCGATATGATATTTCCTCCGTGGTTGGGTTTTGTCTGTTGTTTTGCATTTTGTTCTTGTTATGCATCTCATCTCATAGCATCATGCGCATTGCATCGGCATCATTTTCATAAAACTTGCATCCGTTTGGGTTTCCCCGGTCCTCTCCGTTGTCCGTTCGGAGTCCAGACACACTCGCACGCGCCCGCGGCACCTCCGAAATATTATTTTATATGTGGCATAAAAATGTTCTCGGAATGGGTTACAACTTGTCATGCGGTCTTATTATAGTGTAGACAGGCCGCCTGTCAAGTTTCGTCGCATTCAGAGTCCGTTTGATAGCCCAACCGTTAAATATATAGCGGCACCGTCGCCGGTTCATTCGTCGGACGTTTCAGTCTCCAAAATCGTGTCGGGCTGCATTTCTCCTCTCTCTCCTATTAGCCCAAGCCTCTCTCACACAGCCCACTAGCCCACCTATCTAACCCCCTCCGCTCCGGACCGTTGGATCGAGATCCGATGTCCGAAAACGGAGCAGAAACCCCCTAACCCCAGCCTCTACCCTATATAAACACCCCCTCCTTCCATTTTGGGCAGCCTAGCCCCTCCACCTACCTCTAGCCTCCCTCCTCCTCGGATTCAGTGCCGCCCCACTCCACCTCCGCCACTTGGCGCCGCCGCCGGCGCACCCCGGACCAATCCACGCGCGCCACATCGCCCCCTGACCGTCGCCAGCCACTGCCCCGCTGCCATGTGGCATCGCCACCTCACCCCGCGCCTCCAGCCGCTCGGGCCCGTCCGAGCCCGTGCGCAGCCCACCGGGGCCCCGATCTGGGCCGAGGCTCGCTCCGCGTTGCCGCCCCGCAGCGCTCGCCCGTCCTTGCGCCTCGCTCCGCGCCGCGGGAGCTGGGCTCCCCGCGAGCTCCTCCGCCTCCCGAGCGCCTGCGCGCTGCCGGCCTCCTCCAGCCGTCGCCGGAGCCGCCCTCTCCGCCATCCCAGGTCGCCGCCTCCCCCTCTCTCCCGTCTCTCCCTCTGGTTTCTCTCTCTCTCAGATCTCTCTCTCCCCTTGCAGGAACCCCGCCACCGCCGCCAGGAACCTCGTCGTCGGCCTCCTCGTCCTCAAGTCTCGACGGATCCGGGGTCCCCAGGCCCGGATGCACCCGTTCCCGTCCGTCCCGGCCATCCCCGGCCTCCGCCCCTGCCGGAACCCGTTGTCTCCGCCTCCAGCGCCGCCGTGCCCTGCGTCCTCTGCATCGGGCGGGAGGAGGACGAGCTCCTCCAGCGTCCGCGTGGGCCCGGCCCAGCAGCGCCCAGTGCGCCGGCCCAGCCACCGGCCTCCCCAGATCTGCACCGCTGGCCTCCTCTGTCGACCGGCCCAAGGCCCAGGGTGAGAAGCCCCCTGGCCTTTCCTCTATTGGGCTAGTTAGATTCGGCCCAGAGTAGTTTTTTTTCGTTCTGCGATTTAGCTAATTTCCAGTGAATTAACAGTTTTGCAGAAAACCCCTTGCACTTCATGCATTTAATTACTCACAAACCGTGCATCGGATTAAAATGGTTTAAACATGAAAAATGCTTAGAATTTTGTGTTGATTAATAATATGCCACTTTCATCTATGTTAAAAATGTTTAACATGCTGTTTGTGTTTATTTTGCATAATGCCAAGTTAAAATGATTTATTTCATAACTAAATAACCGTAGCTCGGAATTAAATGTTCTTTATATGTAAATGGGGTGGAAAAATGCCTAGTTTAACATGGTCCACTTTATTTTGCTGTTTAACAACATTAAAATTGTGTTTAGGGGAGAACAGTACCGAATTCATAAATATGCATATGAGGTTTTTTCGGAATTGTTGTTTGTTGTTCCGGCCTCACTTAAACTTGCCTAGATAGGTAGATTAATTATGTTTCACCTCTTGCTATGTTTAATAACATTTAATATTGTTATGTACCTAAACGAGAGAGAACTAAATATGTCAATGTGGTGTTTCGTCAATATGCAACTCGTTGCATATTGAGCTCCACTTAATTGGTAGTATTGTTTGTTGCACGTTGCCATGCCATGCCTTATTAAACCGGACATGCATCATACTTGTTTGTGCATCATGCCATGTTTATGCTTGTGCATTTACCATGTTGTTTGTTTCTTTCCGGTGTTGCTTCTTAGTTCCGGTAATGTTGCGATTGTGAGGATTCGTTCGACTACGTCCGCTTGTCTTCTTCATGGACTCGTTCTTCTTCCTTGCGGGATTTCAGGCAAGATGACCGCTACCCTGGATCTCACTACTATCATTGCTATGCTAGTTGTTTCGTTCTATCGCTATGATGTGCTACCTATCACCTGTTTATCAAGCCATCCCAAATTGCCATGAACCCCTGACCTTTGACACCTTTCCTATGCAAACCATTGATTGGCTATGTTACCGCTTTTTGCTCAGCCCCTCTTATAGTGTTGTTAGTTGCAGGTGAAGTTGAAGATTTCTCCATGGTGGACAGGATTTTGGTTGGGATATCACAATATCTCTTATATTATTAATGCATCTATATACTTGGTAAAGGGTGGAAGACTTGGCCTTTTGCCTAGTGTTTTGTTCCACTCTTGCCGCCCTAGTTTCCGTCATACCGGTGTTATGTTCCCGGATTTTGAGTTCCTTACGCGGTCGGGTGATTTATGGGACCCCCTTGACAGTTCGCTTTGAATAAAACTCCTCCAACAAGGCCCAGCCTTGGTTTTACCTTTTGCCTGACCACCACCTATACCCTTCCCTTGGGTCGGCCAACCCGAGGGTCATCTTTATTTTAGCCCCCCCGGGCCAGTGCTTGTCTAAGTGTTGGTCCGAACCGAGGCGATGTCCGGTGCCCCCTGGGCAACCAGGGTCTATGTCAACCCGACGTCTTGCTCATCCGGTGTGCCCTGAGAACAAGATATGTGCATCTCCCATCGGGATTTGTCGGCGCATCGGGCGGCTTTGCTGGTCTTGTTTTACCATTGTCGAAATGTCTTGTAAACCGGGATTCCGAGTCTGATCAGGTCTTCCTGGGAGAAGGTCTATTCCTTCATTGACCGCGAGATCATGGGCTAAGTTGGGACACCCCTGCAGGGTATAATCTTTCGAAAGCCGTGCCTGCGGTTATAGGCAGATGGGAATTTGTTAATGTCCGGTTGTAGATAACTTGACACCAGATCCGAATTAAAACGCATCAACCGCGTGTGTAGCCGTGATGGTCTCTTTTCGGCGGAGTCCGGGAAGTGAACACGGTTTTTGTGTTATGTTTGACGTAAGTAGGAGTTCAGGATCACTTCTTGATCATTACTAGTTGACGACCGTTCCGCTTGCTCTCTTCTCGCTCTTATTTGCGTATGTTTAGCCACAATATATGCTTAGTCGCTGTTGCAGCCTCACCACTTTACCCCTTCCTTTCCTATTAAGCTTTGCTAGTCTTGATACCCATGGTAGTGGGATTGCTGAGTCCTCGTGGCTCACAGATTACTACAACAACAGTTGCAGGTACAGGTTTTGCGATGATCATGACGCGAGAGCGATGTTTACTTGTTTTGGAGTTCTTCTTCTGCTTCTTCGATCAGGGGATAGGTTCCAGGTCGGCAGCCTGGGCTAGCAGGGTGGATGTCGTTTGAGTTTCTGTTTGTGTTTCATCCGTAGTCGTATGATGCTCTTATGTATTGTGATGTTGTATTCATGTGGCATTGTATGCCTTATGTATGTATCCCCATCTATTATGTAATGTTGAGGTAATGATATCCACCTTGCAAAAGCGTTTCAATATGCGGGTCTATCCTTGGTGGGACCTTCGAGTTCCTTTTGGATAGGGTCGCATATTGGGCGTGACACTTCGCATGGAGGAGGAGAGCCATCGTCACGTAGCACGACAAGCTTCTCTTGCCGCCCTCCACACCGGCACCGTCAAGGGGTCCGCCACCCTCCCGCAGCCTCCCCGTGCGCCGGCTCCACAGCCGCCCGACACCCCTGACCAGGGCCGCCAGAAGAGAAGGGGAGGCTGCAACGGTGGCCGCAACGGCGGCTCTTAGCCCCGCCAGGCGGCTTCACCCGTTCCTGCTCAGACCACGGCACCCCCGCCCTGGCTCACGGGGTACAACCCCTGGACGGGGGTGGTGCACGCCTACTCGATGCCCCTACCGCGGGCGCCTGCTCCGGGCCTACTTGGTCCTCACGCGGTTCTTCATCAGGCCCTCTTGGCCGCGCCGGGAGGCTCCGGACCCGGCGGCTCTTCGGCGTCCAACGGGACCATGGCTTACGGCGCTGCCATGTCGCCCCCCTACGGCGCTGCACCGACTGGCTACACCTACGACTCGGCTCTCCTAGCCGCCGTCCATGCCGCCCCTTCCCCAAGCAACTACTCTGGGGGCGGGGACTGGTACATGGACACAGAAGCTGCTGCTCATATGGCGTCAAACCCGGGTATCCTCTCTCGTGTCTCTCTGTACCCCCTCTCTCTCGCATCGTTGTTGGTGATGGATCCACGCTCCCCGTCACCCACCACGGCGCTTCCTCCCTCCCTCTCTCATCATCCTCATTACCTCTCAATAATGTGCTTGTATCTCCATCCTTAATCAAAAATTTATGCTCTGTTCGTACTCTTACTCGTGAACACCCTGTTACCGTTGAGTTTGACGAACATGGTTTTTCTGTCAAGGATGCCTGCTCCCGGAAGGTTCTGCACCGATGTGATTCCCCCGGCGATCTTTACCCGTGTGGCCAAACGGCAAGCAGTGGTCTCGTCGCTCTCCACGCTGACGTCTCTCTATGGCATGCTCGTCTTGGCCATCCAGGCACCGACGCTCTTCATAAAGTTTTGCAGACTTTCCCCTTTTCATGTAATAAATCGGAGGCACACACTTGTCATGCCTGTCGCGTAGGAAAACATGTTCGCTTGCCGTTTTCATCTTCATCATCAATTGCTACTTTTCCTTTTGATGTTATTCACTGTGATGTTTGGACATCGCCCTTGCCTAGCAATTTGGGTTTATCATATTACCTTGTGATTTTGGATGATTTTTCTCATTTCACTTGGACCTTTCCGTTGCGCCGCAAATCCGACGTCGCTTCCTCCCTTCATGCTTTTTACGCCTATGTTGCCACCCACTTTCACCGCACCATTGCCCATCTTCAAACCGACAACGGAAAGGAATTTGATAACCTTGCTATTCGCACCCTTTTATCCACTCATGGAACCATTTTTCGCCTTACATGTCCATACACATCTCAGCAAAACGGTCGTGCCGAACGTGTTCTTCGCACTCTTAATGAGAGTGTCCGCGCATTGCTTTTTCATGCACACATGCCTGCCCGGTTTTGGCCCGATGCCCTCGCCACAGCTACTCTTCTACTTAACATCCGGCCTTGCAAACCCCGATGGAACTACACCCCTCATCACCTCTTATTCAGGTCACCTCCGTCATATGATGATCTTCATGTTTTCGGTTGCCTTTGTTATCCTAACATCACCGCCACGACACCACATAAGTTGGAGCCTCGCTCCATCGCTTGTGTCTTTCTTGGCTACCAACCAAACACCAAAGGCTTCCGTTGCTATGACCCGGAGTCCCATCGTGTGATCGTGTCTCGGCACGTTTATTTTGATGAGGTTGTTTTTGCGTTTCAGCAGGCAACGTCGCGTCCCTCGCCATCTCTGGACGATTCCCCTCGACGGCCTCGTGGAGCCTCTGTGCTCCCACCACCTCGCCGATCGGGCGCGGTTGCGGCCTCATCGCCCGCTGCCTCGCCACCCTCGGTGTTCTCTCTGCTTACTCAGGAGGAGTCGGCCTCCCCGGCCACGCCGGGCCCCCGCCTCTTGGCTCTGGAGGAGCCGGCTTCCCAGGCCTCGCCGGGTCGCCGCCTCGAGCCTCTGGCAGAGTTGGGCGCGCCCCCCGCTAGACTCTCGGGCGCTTCATCGGCTCCGGAGGACTCGACCCTTTTGGGCCCGTCTACGCCTTCATCCCCGTCTCCGACCGAGTCAGAGCCCCCTGGCTCCTTGTCGGCTATGGAGGAGCTGGCCTTCTTGGCCCCGACGGCCGGGCCTGCTCATGCCCCGCTGCCGCTCTCGCCACCAACGCCCGGGGCATCTTCATCATCATCCGAGCTGGCTGTAGTGGCCCCTCGGCGTCGCGGTCCACGCTCGCCTCCCCCGCCGCCTCATCATCATATGGTGACACGCGCCAAGGCCGGTGCGCACCAGCCGAACCCGCGCTACCACAACCTCAGCGTCACGACCCTCTCTCCGGTTCCGCGATCGGTGCGTTCTGCGTTGAGTGATCTGCATTGGACCACCGCTATGCGCGCTGGGTATGATGCTCTTGTCGCCAACCGGACTTGGACCCTTGTTCCGCGTCCCCCCGGCGTGAACATCATCTCGGGCAAGTGGGTTTTTCGTCACAAACTCCTCCCGGATGGTTCTCTAGACAGGTACAATGCTCGTTGGGTTGTTCGTGGATTCGCACAACGTGCAGGTGTTGACTTCTCTGAGACTTTCTCTCTGGTCATCAAACCCGCCATGATTCGTGTGGTTCTTCAGCTGGATGCCTCTCGTCACTGGCTCCTACATCAGCTCGACATCAACAACGCTTTTTTGTACGGCCATCTTCAGGAGCGAGTCCTCTATCAGCAGCCGACTAGGTTCGTCGACGCTCAGTGACCGGATGATGTCTGCCTGTTTGTCACGGTCATTATATGGCCTCAAACAGGCCCCACGCGCCTGGTATCAGCGCATCACCGGGTTCCTTGGTCTTCTCGGGTTTCGCAACACCACCTCCCGGATGGTTCTCTGGACGCGTCGCTGATCATGTGGCTCTGCTTCTGCTTTATGTTGATGATATTGTCATCACTGCCTCCCGAGCGGATCTTCTTCACGACATCATTGGTCGTCTCAGTTCCGAGTTTCGGCTGAAGGATCTTGGTGCGTTGCATTTCTTCCTCGGCATTAATGTGCGACGTGATGCCACTGGGTTCTTTCTGCATCAGCGACATTATGCTCTTGATCTTCTGGACCGTGCCGGCATGACTGACTACAAGCCAGCCGCTACACCCGCTGAGGCCAAGCCGAAGCTCTCTGCCCTAGCCGGCCAGCCTGCCACCGACGCCACTCTTTACCGCAACATTGTGGGCGCCCTTCAGTACCTCACGCTCACCAGACCAGACATTCAGTTTGCAGTGCAGCAAGTTTGCTTGCATATGCACTCGCCTCGTGACGTTCACTGGTCTTTGGTGAAGCGCATTCTTCGGTATATTCATGGCACCCCGACCTACGGTCCTCGTCTCCGTGCATCCGCCTGACTGAGCTCATTGCTTATACTGACGCGGATTGGGCTGGCTGTCCAGACACTCGACGTTCGACGTCCGACTATTGTGTCTTCTTCGGTGATTCTCTGGTCTCCTGGTCCTCTAAACGGCAGCCTACCATTTCCCGTTCGAGTGCTGAGGCCGAGTACCAAGCTGTTGCCAACGTCGTTGTGAGACTTGTTGGCTTCGTCATCTTCTCGGTGAGCTTCGGGTTTCTCTTCCGAAGGCTACTGTGGTCTTCTGTGACAATGTGTCGGCCACCTACCTCGCGGCTAATCCGGTGCAGCACAAACGCACCAAACACATTGAGCTCGATGTTCACATTGTGCGCGAGAAGGTTCAGTTGGGTTAGCTTCGTGTTCTTCATGTCCCGACCACCCAACAGTTTGCCGACATCATGACCAAAGGATTGCCTACCGCCGCATTCCAGGAGTTCCGTTCTA
>NC_057804.1:600139132-600144656 GCF_018294505.1 Triticum aestivum
GTGATATCTTTGTATTCTGCTCTTATCTCTAGCCTTGTATAGATTGATCTCTAGAGATATTGTAGGGATAGTTGGCTTGTCACGCAAGACACCACCTGTATATATTGTAATCGACTCCGATGGAGTACAATTGAGTTGCATCCTATAGTCTTCTACAAATAGGATGGGGCCTCTAAACTCGCCCATGCTCTGACGCGCTTTTTTGGGAAGGTCCATGTGCGGGTGGGTCACCTATGTTTTTCTCTCTTTTTGTTGTTTCTTTCGGTTTTTTGTTTATCCTTCCTCTTTGACTTCTTTTGTTATTCTGTTTGTTTGAAAAATATATGTTATTCACTAATTTAAAAAACAATATAACTTCAAAAAACTGTTCGTAAGATGAAAAAAAAGACACTAGGCTTTAACATTTTCACAACTTAGAAAATGTTCCCGGGTTTTCCAGAAATATTTCAAGCATTTTAAAAATGTGTCCAATTTCAAAATATGTTCATGGGCTTGAAAAAATGTTTTGAATACACAAAGTTCATGAATTGATTTTTTTTGTGCATTCTAAACATTGTTCCCAAATATCAAAAAGAAGTTTCTCAATTCAATTATATATTTAATTTATAAAATCTCTATCAGTTGTAAAAATGTTCCCAAAATTGTAAAAAAATATTTGTGAATTTCTTAAATTATTCATGAATTTGAAATGAATACCATAGTTAAAACAAAAACTGAAAGAAAGTTACCAAAAAACAGGTAAAAAGAAAACTGCTTAAAGGATGGTCATATAACCTTCGAAAAATAGGTGGGTGAATGGCATGTGTATTCGCAAATATGGGCCAGCCCATCACAGGAAGAGCGACCCGGGGGTTGTGTTTTCTCCCTATTCGTGGACCTACGCTAGGAAATAAGGAGCCGTCCAAATAGGAAGCCCCACCATCCTTATCTCTATTTCCTGAAATCAAGGCCATGCTATCTATGATTTTTCGCTTGTGGTAAAATAATAGGAACACCTATGTTTCACTTATAGCAAGACTGAAGAACATCTCGTTGAAGGAGCCCTCTCCCAGAATTAAGAAATGGGCCCGTTTACTCCTTTTTATGTTGGCCTCTTCTTTTTTAGTTTTTTTATATTTTTGAATATATATATTAAATACATATATTCCTAAATTTAAAAACAATAATTTGTAAAATGTTAATACAATATAAATTATTTGTCAACTTAACTTGACAAAATTGTTTGTAGCTTTGAAAGCAGTGTTGTGACATTTTTAAAAAAAATGCACGCACTTCAAAAGCATGTACATGGAAAATTTTAAAAATGTTTATACAATGTATTTTTTGTTTAAATAAAGAAAATGTGAAATGTGTTCTAAAAAATGTGTCAGATGTATATGTAAACTTACAATGTGTATGAAAACTAGATACAATAACATATTTTTTTTTTAAATAATTTGTATGAAAAATGTTAAACATGTATAAAAATAGTCTATACGTATATAAAAATGTACAACATGTACAAAAAAATAGACATCAAAACATGTATTTGAATTTTGTTATTAATCATGTATTTGTAAAATATTAAACATGTACTAATGAAAGTTTTGGACGTATATGATAAATTAGAATGTGTATGAAATTTCTAGACAAGTGATGGAAAAAAGAAAAAGCTAAAGAAAGAAACATTGAAAACATAGTGGAAAAAGAAAAATAACTAAGGAAAGCCGGAGAAAAACCAGTGCAAACATGAAAAGTAAACAAAGGAAACAAGAACCCCAGAGATAACTGAGAAGAAACAAAAAATGAAGAACAACGTAGAGAAAACAGTGAAAACCAAGAAAGACGAAGAGAACCGATGATAAAAACAAAGAAAATCAAAGAAAAATTAATTAAAATGGACTAAAAAAACCAAGAGCGAACGCAACCATCGAGCGAGTGACCAAATGTGCTGAAATGTTCATTTTTGCATGGTTACATGTCTTATTCATATCATAAAGATCAAAGTACAAGTCATGTAAAGACTGATATGAGAAAACTGAAAAAGATAGTAGAACATCTACGAGCTTGACATCAACGCCCGTCACCTACCTCCGACATCACCATATCAACCACCGAAGAAAAAAATGAATCACCTTGGCTCCATCGCTGATATGCAGCTTTACAGACCTTAGTGTTGAATGAATCGGTACAGAGGATAAAGCTTCAGACGAGCTTATTGTACGACTCGCCATAAGCAAGATATAGTTGCAGCGTTGTTCCCCGTCCTACGTGGGAAATAGGAAGTGCTCAGGGAGGAAGTCCTACCATCCATGTCTCTACTACTCGAAATCAAGTACTCCCTCTGTAAACTAATATAAAAGTGTTTAGATCACTATTTTAGCAATCTAAACGCTCTTATATTAGTTTACGGAGGGAGTACACACCATCTATGGGCAATTCCTAAATGGCGCATGCTACGCCCGTTAATGGATTAAATGCAAACACCCCCCGCCGAACTGAACTGGCCCGTTTAGATTTTGTTTTTCTACTAAAATAGCAAAATCACGGGCGGGAGGGTGACTCGAACCTTCAGTCTCCTAGTACAAATAAACTGGCGTAACCATCAGGGTTGCCTCGCCTCTTTTGTTAAGATCTCCTTTTCTTTTTTTACCTTTCCATCCTCTTCTTCTTTCTTTTCATTTTTTCCTATTCTTGTCTTTCCTTTTTCTTAATGTAGTCAACTTTCAGAACAAAGTGATTTATATTCAAATCTATGGTTTTTTTTAAATTAATGATTATTCCTAGGAATTTGTGAACTTTTTTTAAAAATGAACCTTTTTTCAAACTCAATGAACTATTTTCAGGTAGATTAACTTTTTTTTGAGAATGCATGAATTTTTTTCAATTTAAATGAACTTTTTTCAAATTTGAAGAACTTTTTTTCTAACTTGATGAACTATTTTCAAGTGGATGAACTATTTTTAAAAATCCATGAACTTTTTTCAAATTCGATGAATGTTTTGCAAATCCGATAACCTTTTTTAAAATTTTGTGAATTATTTTGAAATATTATGCTTTTTTTTAAATCCAATATTTCTTTCAGATTTGATGAACCTTTCTCAAATTTGATGAACTTTTTCGAATTTGACGATTTTTCTTTTCAAAGTACTTCAACTTTTTTTCAAATTTCATGAACTTCTTTTTGGAAATCAATGAATTTTTTAAGGTTTGTGAACTTTTTTCAAAAATCCATGTAATTTTATTAATTCACGATTTTTTTCAAACAGTTCAAAAAAAGTGATATGTGCTATTAAATACCGCGACGGCATTGTTTATTACACGTTTGTCGCTTATACAAATCACCAATGTTATGTAGCTTGACTGGCTAGTGGGACTCGCGGTGACCTCGAAGTACATGATTTCGAGACTTGTAGATGTGTTTTTGTGGACGTGGAGTTTCTGCACCCGAGCTCATATGAGCTCGGGTGAACAGTAAAATCAAAAAAAAATTCAAAAAATCCAATTTTTTTTGGTAGAAACATTGACAAAAGTTTTAAGTGCTTGCAAAAATTCGTCATGAAATCACATTTCTAGAAGGCGTGGCAAAAAAACAAAATCGGTACTCTGAGAATGCTACTTTCAAAAGCATTTTGGAGGCTGAATTTGTTTTTTTGCCACGCCTTATAGGAATGTGATTTCATGATGAATTTTTGCAAGCACTTAGAACTTTTGTCAATGTTTATCTGAGATTTTTTTTGGAATTATTTGAATTTTTTTTATTTTTTTTTCGATTTTACTGTTCACCAAGCTCAAATGAGCTCGGGAGCAGATAGGTACTTTCGTGTTTTTGTGAGCTTTTTACGCTTGCTGTCTGCGCGTTTTTTTGGGCTGGCCCAACTAAGCGGTGTAGCGAGTGCCAAGGAGGAGTTCGGGCGCCTGAAGCGCCCGATAGGAGCTTCAGCACTTGTGATGGGCCTCCGTGATTTTGCACTCGTTCAAGGCCCCTCGTACGAATGAGGTGGAGAGGCCGAAAAATATCAGCCCAGCAGCCGAAGTTACCTGCAGGATCTGGGTGCGACTATGCCTCGCTCAAGCGAGACAGAGTCGGAAAATCCTATTGCCACTCGCTGCGGCAAACTGTCGGGCAGCGGCACCGAGCAGCGATGCGAGCGACCAACATGGGCCGGTCCACTTCCAGATATAGATAGTGCGTCCAACCTGTTTTGGAAACTTCTAGAAGGTTCCCTGAACCTGGTTTTTCCTGTGTTGTTTCTTTTCTGGTTCTTTCGGCTTAATATTTTTTTCCTTTCCTTTTTCCTTTTGATTTTTCTGTTTATGTTTTTTTCTTTTTCCAAGTTTATATTCCTTTTCAAAAAGTGTCCAGAAATTTTAAAAATAATTGAAATTTTCAATAATTTGTAAAAAATTCTAAAAATCTTCCTGTTTTCAAATTCTGTTCTTGAATTCTGAAAAATGTTCAAAATTCAAAAAAGAGAAGAATTTCAAAATTGTTTCCATTTCCAAAATTTATTCACAAATTCAAACATTGTACATAAATTACAAAAAAAATTAAAAATTCCGAAAATAGTAGAATTTAAAAATTATTTGCATTTCTAAAATTTGTTCACGAATTCAAACATTGTTCATAAATTTCAAAAAATGTTCTAGTATCCTAATTTTGTTCATGTTTTGCAAAATTGTTTGGAATGTTTATTTTATTTTGAAAATTTGTTTGGAATGTTATATTTTGCTCTCAGTTTTTTCAAAAAAAAAATAGAATTTCACAACGTGTTCTGATTGCTCGTGTTTGCAAAATTTGTATTAAGAAATATTTATTCAAAAATATTAACCATTTATTTGAAAAATATAAGACTTGTATATAAAGATGGTTTTGATGAATATAAAAATGAAGATTGTTTAACAAAAAGGTAGACATCCAAAACAAATATTTGAAAAATTGTTAATCATCTATTTCAAAAATGTTAAGCGTGTATATATAAAATATTGTACATGTATAAAAATATGAATTGAATGTATAAAAAATGTATAATGTGTATGAAAAAAGTAGATATCAAAACATATGTTTTAAAAAGTTTTAATAATGTATATGAAAAATGTTAATCGTGTAGTAAAACATATTCTGAATGTATACCAAGAATTTACAAAGTGTATGAAAATAATAGACATTAAAACATTCATTTGAAAAATAATGGTAATCAAGTATTTGTTAAAACGTTAAATTTGTATTAAAAATTTATACTTGACGTATATGAAAAAGTGCAATGTGCAAAAAAATATAGACATGTGTTAGAAAAAGATGGAATAAATAAATAAAAACAGAGAAAACAAAAGAATGAAACGAAAAAAAACCAATAGAGAAGAAGGAAAAAAGAAACCGTAGAAAAACAGTTCAAAAAGAAAATGATACAAAGAAAACAAATGGAGGAGAAAACCAAGAAACTAACAAAGAGAACAGAGAGACAAAGAAAGAAAAGGATTAAAAACCAAAGAAAACAGAAAAAAAACAGAGAAACTTGCGTGGAAAACAAGGAAAATGAAAAAC
>NC_057804.1:600144755-600153396 GCF_018294505.1 Triticum aestivum
CAAAGAAAAACCTTCAGAAAAAGGAAACAAAAAAAACAGTGAAGAAACAAAGAAAACCCCAGAAAGAAACAATAAACAGAAAAAAAAAACAAAAACACTTTTTTCTGAGGGGGTAAGACAACTTTATTCATCAAATTCCACAAGGAGTGGGATACAACTAGGGTTATGGGGTTGGCCTAACCAAGTATGCCGCCCCGGCCCTCTACCAGTAGCAAAACTAGCTAAACTGTGTACTTCCTTATTGGCTGCACGACCTTCAAAAGTAAACTTACAAAGAAAAACACTTGACCGGGTGATAATCTCCCTCACTATTGAACCATTCTAACCCAGAAACAAATAACGGCCACAAACTAGTAGGGCGAGCGAGCGAGGAGAAGTGGGCCGGTTCATTACAACCCGCGCGTAAGAACCTTCATTGATACGGATGGAGGACTCGCACTAAGCGAGATATAGTCACCGCGCCGTTTCTCCTCACCGATCAAAACCTATCTGGGTCATCTAAAGAAGGATCAAATATTTACCCGGGTATTTCCAATTATTTTTTCTTCTGCCCTCTTGCGAAGGGAACATATCTATTTTCACCAAGTCCGACATGTGAAAAAAAATCCATCATACATTATGGAGTGAAAAAGATGCCGTATGTCAACTACGTACTACAAACCTATCTGGGACGAGAGAGAGAGATGGAGACCCAACGGTTAGATTTCCGCGCGATTTCGAAATTCGAACCCACGCGAAACCCAGCCCACGCCGCCGACGAATCCGGTGCGCGACGGGGTGGGGTGGACGGATCGGCAGCAACGACTACCTGCCCTACCCCGCGCCCCGCCATCCGGGCCGTCCATCCCCGCACCGACGGCCCCGCCCGCCCCGCTCCGTTTTAAATAGACACACGCACACACTCCCCCACCCCCACCCCACCCCACCTCGCCCCCTTCCCCTCCCCCTTCGCCGCCGCCCGTCTCCGACGCTCCATCAGCGCCGACAGCCGCCCCCTCTCCGCTCCGAGGTCGGTCGCTCGCCCCCCTTCCCCGCGAATCCCCCGATCCCTCCGCTGGATCAGCCGTCTGTTGATTGATCTGGTGGTCCGTTCGGATTTTTCTGAAATGGTTTGGGGATTTGTTCTTGTTGCAGAGCCTCGATCGAGAAGCGGCGCCGGCGGACATGGGCCAGATCCAGTACTCCGAGAAGTACTTCGACGACACCTTCGAGTACAGGTTCGTACCCAAACCCTAGCCCCTCCCGATCTCATCCCCCGATCTTATCCCCTCAGTGCGCTGCGGATGGCGAAACCCTAACTAACACGGCCGATGTCGCCGCGCGCAGGCACGTGGTCCTCCCGCCGGAAGTCGCCAAGCTGCTCCCCAAGAACCGCCTCCTCGCCGAGGTAACCCTCCAGATTTCCGTCCGCATTCCCGTAAGATCGCGTTTTCTCGCCGGATCGGCTCTCTGATGTTGCGAAATTGGGGTTTTTTTTTCCCTTGCAGAACGAGTGGCGCGCGCTGGGCGTGCAGCAGAGCCGCGGGTGGGTGCACTACGCCGTCCACCGGCCGGAGCCGCACATCATGCTGTTCCGCCGCCCACTCAACTACCAGCAGCAGCAGGACGCGGCGGCCGCCGCCGCGGCGCAGATGATGCCCAAGTGATCGGCCCCGGCGAGGGCAGTGGCGACCGGGGTTGGAACTCCTGAAAACCCCAGGCCCTTTTCATCTCTAAAAGGGCGGTCGCACTGGTTTGTCTGATCAGGATCTAGTTGTGTTGGTGGTGTCCACCATGTGTTCGTGGAAATGCCTGGGAGGAACTTGCAGTGTGTTAGTCTGTGTTATTATCCTGGATAATCTTGAATGCTACCTGTTATGTTATGCTGGTACTGTCTGTAGATCTACCTGTGATGATCTGTTGGTGTTAATGCTTGCTTTACTGTTATCTGGTTCCTTATGATTAGGGGTATAGTGTTCATGTGATGGTGAATCTTATGTTAGCAAGAGGACATGGAGCATTTGTTATGGATGAGCTATGCACTGTCCAGACTAAAATGCACCTCCTTGCGTTTGGTACATCATCAACCGTATCATGTTAGTCTGAAGTCACATTTTTCGGTGCGCTGTTGAATGTCCATTACAGTCGAATGATGTCCACATTTGTTAACATCATCAACACTGGTTGTGACACTGGTAATTCGCAGTGGGAGGAAATGCCTGGGAGGAACTTGCCTTGTCTTCGTCTTTGTTATCATTGGCACTCTTGAATGCTAAGTTGCTATGCGATGCTGTTATAATGACTGGTAGAACTTCCTGTAATTATCTGCTAGTGATGTTGGTAGAACTTCCTGCAATGTCTTGTTCCTCACCTTTAGGATTATATAGTGATGGTGAATCTTATGCTAGCAAGAGCAAATGGAACTCTGGACTGTCAAAGATTATCACAGGCAAAAATGCACTTCTTTTTGCATATTATATATCCTTGGCCAGTTAGCATGAAGGAGTCACTGTTTTTTGTGTGCTGTTGAATGTCCAGTACCATTGTAAAATTTCCAAAGCTATATTGCTGTCACAGGAAGTAAAAACAACTGGAGTTCTGCAGAGTTTTAAGGACAGGTTGTGCAAGTGTTCACCATGCTGCTTTGTGTAGCATCCTTTTTGTTTTGAATAATATAATATATGCTAGAATGGAGTTGCTGCAGAAGATTGGTTATATGTCGCGTGTTTCTTAGCGTGTGCTTAGGTAAAATTTTCTGCTTTCTATGGGTGCAATAGGATCATTTTTCTGGCGATATAAACTTTTTTTAGGATAAATGTTGCCGCTTTATTAATTAAACGTAAACAGAAATCTTGTCTGAAATAATGTCCAGAATGCAATCTGGAGGAACAGAGAGCCAGACTTTACAAAGTTCTTCCCCCATTCCAACCTTGAGCATTTCCTTAATCTCCTCCACATGCGGCCCTACAGCTGAGAGATTCTTCTCCGAGTTGTTAGTCATAGCCACCACACTTGAGTTATCACTCTCCAGATGTAGCCTTTGCACATTTACCTCTGCTGCAATGCAAGCTGGATGGCTCTCTTGCAAGCATGTAATTCCACCCCTGCCGACCTGCTGTAGTGGTGACACGCTGCTGCCTTGAAAGCACCCATATGAACTTGGAGTGTGTTGGCCTGTGTTATCATGGGTACTCTTGAATGCTAAGTTGTTATGTGATGCTGGTACAGTTTGTAGAACTTCCTGTGATGATCAATAATTTGTTCCTCGTGGTTAGGAGTATAGAATGATAGTGAACCTTTGCCGGTTAGCATGAAGGGTCCGCAGTATTTTGTGAGCTATTGAATGCCCAATACTGCTGTAAAATTTAAGCTAAATTGCCATCACAGACAGTGAAAACACTGTTTGGTTGTTGTTCTGTGGGGGTCTAAGGACAGGTTGCGTAAGTGCCGGCCATCCTTTTTTTGTGTGCAGAGGTTAAGTTGATATAAGTAACTTATATTAGCACAATATGGTATACGCTGGTCCGTTGGTGGTGTGGTGGCTGATGCGTGCTGCACTCAGTGCACTGTACATCAGTAATTTGTCTGCAAATAGATTGAGGGTCCGGTCATTAGAACATTGTCATCGTTGCTCCATTGTACTGAAGCGGCGGTTGTTATTCACAAAAACAGAAAAAGGAAGAAAAAAAACTGCGGATCTTGTGCTGTGCTGAACCCTGAACGAACAGCTCGACCGGATGGCACGCCATGGTACGAACTGTATTCACCAGCATGGGCGGATCTGGTCTGGTTGCTTTTTCAGGGCCTGAATGAATTGTATTGACCAGTATTCTGAACTGAACCCTCATGTTTGTGTCCCAGGTAAAAACTCTGAATGAGTCTGAAACCAGTGGGCGGAGAGGTCTCGTCTCGCGTCCTTCTCACGAGTCGGGTTGGGTCGGTCGACGTTGCGTGTGGCTGGCTGGCCCAAGCTCCACCACAGAAACGCCGGGAAAACGCCATGCACTTCTAGTCTACCCGGCCCCTGCTTCTGCCGTCACGCAACCTCCCTCGCGAAATCCGGGCGGAATTCTTCTTCGCCTCGGCCGGTTTTACCGCCAGAATCATGGCACCGGCGGCGGTGTTCTAGAAGCACCGAGAGACGAGTGGCGGTACAAAGCCGGAGCGAGAGAAATCTCCCGGTGCCGCAACCCAGAACCAACCTTGGACCCTTCCTCCACACGATCCCGAGGAAGGAAGGAAGGCAGACGAAATGCCGGTGCTGGCGATGCCGTCCGCCTCCCTCCCCCTCCTCTCCCCGCGGCACCGGCCGCTGCTGCGCCCGTCGACCCTCCCGGCCTCCCGTCTCGGCAGCGGCATCCTCCGCGTGGCCGCGCCGACGTCGGTCCCCGGCGAGGCGGAGCGGGCGGAGGAGCCGAGCACGAGCACGAGCACCTCGCCTGAATCGTCCGGGGAGAAGTTCGTGTGGCGGGACCACTGGTACCCGGTCTCGCTCGTGGAGGACCTGGACCCGCGCGTGCCCACCCCGTTCCAGCTCCTCAACCGCGACCTCGTCATCTGGAACGACCCCAACTCCGGCGACTGGGTCGCGCTCGACGACCGCTGCCCGCACCGCCTCGCCCCGCTCTCGGTACCTCTCGTCTCCTCTCCCTCGCCTCTGTTTGTTTGAAGAGACAGATCCTGTAGTACTGACGAGTGGGTGCTGCGTGCGCGCGCGCGCGCAGGAGGGGCGGATCGACGAGACGGGCGGCCTGCAGTGCTCCTACCACGGCTGGTCCTTCGACGGCTCCGGCGCCTGCACCAGGATCCCGCAGGCCGCGCCCGAGGGGCCCGAGGCCCGGGCGGTGCGCTCGCCCAGGGCCTGCGCCACCAAGTTCCCCACGCTCCTCTCCCAGGGGCTGCTCTTCGTCTGGCCTGACGAGAATGGCTGGGACAAGGCCAAGGCCACCAAGCCTCCAATGTATGTGGGTCATATGCTGCGGCTCTTCTTCACTGCAAAATTCAGTCGACAGGAAACATCACCATTTTGTTTCTCTCGGTTTCAGGCTGCCGAAGGAGTTCGATGACCCGGCCTTCTCCACCGTGACGATCCAGAGGGACCTCTTCTATGGGTATGACACGTTGATGGAGAACGTCTCTGATCCCTCACATATAGAATTTGCTCACCACAAGGTAAACGAGATTTCGGAATGCTTTGCTTGCTAGCTATACTAGTGTTGTGAGCCGGGGTTTATTTTGGTTACTCGCGATGCAAGTATAAGAAACCTCAAGTTTAGCACTTCACTTTGGTTCTAATATATTCATTAATATCTCTTAGCGATGGCTTTGGCTTGTGGTGGGCAAATGTACTCTGAATTTTATAATTGCAAACTAGTATTGTGAGGTTTTGAGTTACTTGTTGCACCTAAAATTATGAATGTTTCACTGCGGAATAGTATGTTCTCTTCACATATACTACTTGCTTATGCTAAAACTGGACTGTACTTGGCTGATTGACACAACCATATTAGCCATCTATCTTGGACCTTTTGCATACTGACAAAGTTCAACTCAGCGAGCTGTCTTGGCATCATTATCCGGTGATGTTAACACAATAACCTTTAACTTGGGATCTCATGCTAAATTCAACATAGGAAAACTGAATTCAATTTATCTCGGTTATCTACTTTAGACTGAGTGAGCAGCATTACCCATGCTTCAGAGTTTAACTCCACTCACAGGTCACTGGACGAAGAGATAGAGCCAAGCCTTTGCCATTCAAAATGGAATCAAGTGGCGCATGGGGATATTCAGGGGCAAATACCGGTAATCCTCGTATCACTGCAACTTTCGAGGCCCCTTGCTATGCACTGAACAAGTACGTTTCAGAAAAATACCCAGACTATATCCTTCTTTTCTTTTTTGTACTTCACTTCTGGTTCTGGTGGGCTGTGGTAGCTCATGTAATCAGTTCCAAATGCAACAATTCACTCAAATTATGACTCTGACCTTCTGCTAATTATCTGGTCTGTGCAGAATAGAGATTGACACAAAATTACCGATTGTGGGAGATCAGAAATGGGTGATATGGATTTGCTCCTTCAACATTCCAATGGCCCCAGGGAAAACTCGTTCTATTGTCTGTAGTGCTCGAAACTTTTTCCAGTTTACAATGCCAGGAAAGGCATGGTGGCAGGTATATGCTTATGTTGTGTTTGCTTTTACTTTACCTCCTGTTTTCTTAACTGTGTTTCAACATCATCATATTTGGTTATACATGGTGTCTCCGTATTCCTGAGGGGAAACAACAGGCTTGGTTTGTACTGTATATAAAGAATGGGAACAGTATTTATGTTGTCATCAACTCATCATACTAGTAAATTGTACTCCCTCCGTCCGGAAATACTTGTCATCAAAATGAATAAAAGGGGATGTATCTAGATGTATTTTAGTTCTAGATGCATCCTTTTTTGTCCATTTTGATGACAAGTATTTTCGGACGGAGGGAGTACGTGCTTTGCACGCCATTTAAATATATATAAAAAGCATGGGAAAATACATTTGAATATGTATTATCTTTCCTAGAATCCTATCGGACAAGATCCAACTTGGTTCTTACCTTTATAGAATCCAGATTGTTCTAGACTCTTTTTATTAGAGTATCAGACAAGCATGTGAATAGATGCTTCTAGAACACATGAGATGGTTGAGTTGGGGGTTCAATTAGAAGGCCACGTGGCAGAATCCTATGAGTTGAAAACTATATCCAACGGATGATAATGCTCGGATTTGCCTTCTCTTGACCGTTGGATGGGCATATCCAACGACCAATATTTGAAGCTATTGGCACACTATATAGTGGTATAGATATAGATTTGGAGTATAAAGTGTAATCCTGAACATTGCTTTGCTATTTGTGATGCAGCTTGTCCCTCGATGGTATGAACATTGGACCTCAAATTTGGTCTATGACGGCGATATGATCGTGCTTCAAGGCCAAGAGAAGGTTTTCCTGTCTGCATCCAAGGAGTCGTCTGCAGATGTTAATCAGCAGTACACAAAGCTCACTTTCACACCCACACAGGCCGACCGATTTGTCTTAGCATTCCGGGCATGGCTACGGAAATTCGGCAATAGCCAGCCTGACTGGTATGGAAGCCCTAGCCAAGATGCATTACCTTCTACAGTCCTTTCAAAGCGAGAGGTAAGAGTTCTCCGAGCTGTCAATCGAAGTAAACATCAGAACCTACACACCTGATGTTTACACATCTTTAGTTCTCTCATTCTTATGTGTGGCATTATTACTGATGACAAAATTGCAAACTACTACCTGTGCAGATGCTAGACAGATACGAGCAGCACACGCTGAAATGTTCCTCCTGCAGAGGAGCGCACAAGGCCTTCCAGACTCTGCAGAAGGTGTTCATGGGGGCGACGGTGGTGTTTGGCGCGACATCCGGGATCCCTGCGGATGTTCAGCTCAGGATATTGCTCGGTGCCGGTGCTCTGATCAGCGCCGCTCTGGCCTATGTCTTCTACGACCGCCAGAAGCATTTCGTGTTTGTGGACTACGTGCACGCTGACATTGATTGATTATAGGGAGATAAACATTAGTTATTTTTGTGAGGATCTGGTGTGGTGTGGAGACATCACACGATCAGTCATGTGCATAACCTAGCCAAGGAGTACATATAGCTTTCAGTGAGCACTTACCAGGCTACTTTGTAAGAAAGAAAAGTCGGGATGAAAATCGATAGATAGACCATATCTTTTGTCTATTAGTATCAGCAGATACGGGAAGTGAGGCGCCTTGGATCACGGCCAGAGTCTCCCCTCGTATGCATCTATATGTTCTATGCTTACATTCGAATTTTCACTGGTAAAAATGTTTGTATGTGCTACAAGATGGCCAAAAAGGTTTTCCCGCTTTATATATAAAGCAACCATCACTGAACAAGCCGATACACACACACCACACCACACACACAAGGCTAAATACAAGGACGCTGAAAACAACAACACCATCCCAACAAATTCATAGCAAGCATCAGAGGAAACACTAAGAGCATCTCCAGCCGTTGGCCCCACAGGAGGCGCTAAAAATCGCCCCTTGGAGGCGCACCGGCGCTAAACCACGCGCTGGGAGCGTGATGCCCCCCAGTCGCGGCGCCCATGTATTTTTGAAAATTTTAAACACGGCACAAACATGGCACAAATTTAACGCAAACTTTGGCGAGTTCGTCCAAATTTAAACATATTTTACAAAAAGAAAAAGAAACTACTAGGCTGCTCCTCGCCGTCTCCCTCGCCGCCCGCCCTTGCAGTTTTACATGCCGAGGAGGCTGTAGAACCGCGTGTAGTCGCCGCTGTCGTCGTCGTCGCCGCCGCCGCCTCCGCCGCCGCCGTCCCTGCTGCATCCCTCCCCCGGTTGGCGCGGCGGGTTGGACGGTCCGGGGGGGTCCTTATCGTCGTCGCTGTCGAGGATCACGACGCCGTGCTCGTCCTCACGCCCACGTTTGCGGGCTTCTATCTCCTCCAGGGCCCGGCGCTGCCGGACCATCTCGTCGCGGAGGTAGTCATCCCGCGCCCACTGTAGGGCGTCCTCGTCGGAGAAGCCGCCCCGGGCTATCTCCTCGTACTCCGCGAGGAGGCCGGGCTCCGGCTTGGGCTCGACGAGGACGAA